>NC_081415.1:538886752-539186752 GCF_030272615.1 Cryptomeria japonica
TCAAGATACTGGACTCTAACTTTATTTTGTTTTAATTATGGGAAGATGATTATTTCCACTATTTTGGCACATGAAAAATCATGAAAATAAAAATATCATTTCGTGTTGGAAATGTCAAGTGGATATCTCATAAATTTACTGATGGAAAAGAGCATGGTTGTGCTTAATTTTGGATGTGGCTAATCTCCCACAAACAACATTTCATAATTTTTAAAATTGGTAAAATATAAGAAATACACTATAAGAAACCTCTGACCTTAATTTTAGTGTTTTATTTTATTTTCTCACTTCACCTTACTCTATCACACATAATCTTTGTCCAATGGCAGCTACTGCTATGTAATGCCTTGCCAAGAAACCCCGAAGGGATAAAGCTAAAACATAAGAATAGAGTGCAATTTAAAAAAAAGAAGAAGTTAAAACAACATAATGATACAATGAGTTAATATTAAGTTCAGATTACACAACATAAGACTTAACTAACACATCCTTTCTTGAAGACAAGGTTGTTGGTTTGCCATTTTAGGCCTTCTCACTGCATGTCGAGTCTGTACTAGCCCTCATCCCATGCGTGAGGCACAATTATCTTACTTAGTTGTTTCATTGACTAAACTTTCTAATATGCTATTAGGTTATCACTTATTTAGACACACTTTCGATGGGTTACCTTGCAACCACTTTGGGTGTGGCTCCCACTTGAAAGCCACTCTCCCATATGATACTAGACCATAATCAAATGAACTCCTAAACCAAGGAATACACCAGGACAAGCATACGGAGTTCAATACGGTAGGGATACCCACTTGGCCAAACAAGTCTTCATACGAGGTGCACTAACTGACGATTCTCTGACTAGAGACATGACCAGCTATAGTCAACCACATAATAACGCCAACACTCACATAAAGGACATGAACAGATACAAACAATCACAAGAAAACAGTCCAAAACTCGAGATCAAGGATCTAAGCAAATACCAAAATAAACATATGACAATATCCACCAATCACAATCAAGGACTTGCCATTTCTTAATCAAATGTGAATACAAATAATTAAACATGCATAGACATAAATCGGAAATGACATTCTTCTTCCATACCATTTAAACATTACAATCGATCCAGTTTTCTAATAGATCTAATTTTAATTGCGATTTGTCTACCTTGTCTAGGTACATCTCGCACATGGTTTACTAACTCACTATAATTCAATTTGCATCATAAAATAATATAAATACTTCATCATTCCATACTTGTTCGAAACAATTTATCTAAACTTATCTTTTCCAAAACCAAGATACACTTTCCAGAATATGGAAATATACATTTTAAGAAACTAAAATAGATAATCATTTCCCAATGAAATAAAATTTCTTTGTATATTAAAATTTCTTTGCATATATTTAAACAAATATACAATCTAAAGATATTAATTAATATATATATATATATATATATATATATATATATATCCCTTTTTATATATACCTTAGTTAATAAATTAATTATAGAACAACAATTAATATATATTTAAATACACATTAATTAATAAATTAATAATGAAAAAAATAACATTTAAAAAAAAAGAACTTTCTTTATTGCTTTTTTTTACCACATGGTGGCCTCCACACCCGTGGTTACCACGGGGTATGGTTACCATAGCCGTGGTTTCCACGGATTGTGGTCTCCACAGTCGTGGATGTCATAACCCTCTTTCTCCATTTTTGATAAAAACTTGCTACTACTATTGTTGTTATTATTATTATCATTTTGTGGTTTTGTTAGAAATGATTTATTGAATATGGTTGAAAATGCTATTATAATAAAAAAGGATTAAATAATGGGAACACACATACACACATGAAAATATAATTTAAATGAAAGATTATTTAATTACTCAAATTCAATTGAGCACATGTCGTAGGAGAAATTGGAAGCTTCTAGAGGGAATCTTCAATTTCTATTTTCTTGCATGTAACTCCTCCATTAAGTGATCAATCAACTTTGCATGAGGATAATTTAGGAAAAATAATCTTATTTTCAATTAACTCTCTTCATAGTGGAATTGAAGACTCCTGTTTTCTATATAATGTATGCAATCTTTCAAAAAGGGGGGTTGATTGTTTTTGGATGGGAAGAAAATTTTCTCAAGTTTCTTACTAATAGTAGTATGAAATTTCTAGTAGTCACATTTATTTTGTAGATTTGTTAAGTTACTCTTGAAGGATTCTCACCAAGTTGCAAGGAAGGATCTAACAAGGATAGCTAGAAAATTTGGAGAGGATTCTACATCAAGCTTCGATAATCCAGGTTCTCCTCTCTTCACATTCTTTTATTTACATATGTAAAACTTTGTATTTTGCAAAAGGAAATAGTTTTATTCCTCTCTCAGGTTTTATTTCATATAAAAGATCTATGCTTGAGAAACCATCATCTTAGTTTTTTAGAAAGGTTAATCAAAGGAAATTCTATTGTTTTTAATATATATATATATAATTCGTTCAAATATGAATATGCAGATTTCCTTTTTATTTACTAAATTTGTTTAGAAGGAAAGAAAGAAAATCTGATTTTTACTTTTTGCTTTATTGGATTTTAATCTTAAATAATCTGTGAATAAAAATCTTTTATTTCCAATAAAATTTCTCTCTTTGCTCTTGCAAAAAAAGATTGTAATGTTTATTTGGGCATAAATCTTTTATGCTTATTTATCATTTCTTTGTGAATGAATCCTCTTTTTACTTTTTATAATAAACTCCTGATAAATTTAATTCTATGTATACTTATTTCTCTTTTAATGAATATTTTATACTTATTTATTATTCCTCTGTGAATAAATTTATCTCTATGTGAACATTTATTATTTCTCTGTGAATAAATTTATCTCTCTGTGAATATATATTTATTCGTCTGTGTATATATTTTTCTTTGCCTGCAAATAAATTTTAATTTCCCTGTGGATAAAATTTTATTATTTCTTTGTAAATGAATCTTTTATGCTTATTTATTATTTCTCTGTGAATAAATTTCTCTCTCTATGTGAACATATATTTGTTGATCTCTGTATAATTTTTTTTATACTTATTTATTGTTTCTCATTTTACTTTCCCTGTGGATGAATTTAATTATTTCTCTGTAAATGAATCTTTTATATTTATTTATTATTTCTCTGTGAATAAATTTATCTTCCCATGAACATAAATTTGTTCCCCTGTGTATAAATCTTTTTATACTTATTTATTTTTCTCTGTGAATAAATTTATCTCTCTCCCTCTGAATATTATATCTCTCTGTGAGCATAAACCTGTTCATCTGTGTATGCATCTGTGATAAATTTTATTCTCTATTCATCTATTTTTTTTATTTTCTCTGTGAATGCACCTACAACAAATTTTTAACTCTTATCATCTACTTTGCACCAGTTAGTAAAATTCCGTCTCTGTGAAAATTTACTCTATGTGTGTGAATATATGAATATGTACATATAAAAATAAATATATTAATATCATTCAACTTTATTCGAAAAGAAAAGAAATCTTTTTTTGGCGTCTAACTCCTTGCATGTAGGTAGTGGGGAGGGGCCCGCGGGACCCCACTCCCCACCTCCCTCAATCCTTATAAAGAAAGAATTAATAAATATGTTTTAGTTTATTTCTTTTATTTATTATTTGCTATTTTCATTTCTCTTAAAGAAAAAATTCTTTAATGTAAATTTTGCTTTTTATTTATTAGTGGAATGATAGACTTATTAAGATGAAATTTTTTTTAATACTAATATGAAATTTTTTATTTGTATTAATTTAAAACAATTTATTGGTATGGGGTGGTTTATAATTAAAGTCTATTTTACAAATGGAGTTGATTAGTTTATGAACTAAATTTTAAAATTTTTAATTAAATGGAACAAAATTGGGAATTTACTTTGCCAAGTGATTGGGGCAAACTTTAGATGGAATAATTAATTGTGCTAAGGATATCGCAACCTTGCCGAGTCAAATTGAGAAGATCTAAGTTGCAGAATGGACTTGCAAATAAACTCATGGCTTAGACTCACCTAAATAGTTTCCTTTAGTTAATTAGTTGGTTCATTTTATTTCAATTATTAATTTAAATGGATATAATCAACAAATTAAGTTAATTGATTGTTCAAGTTGTCCAAAGAACTTTTCTCTTCCAAATAATCATGTTTAGAAAATGAAATTTAATTTCCTATTATTTATTTTTCATGCAAGTTATATTTAATATTACCATGCAAGTTACTTTATTATTATTATGCAAGTTACTCATTACTATTATCATGCAAGTTACACCTTTTACATATTTATTATCTCACTAGTTGCATAAATGATGTTGCATGTCAAAAAAACTAGATGATAGTTCTCTCCTTTGAACTTTGATCACTTAGTAGTAGTAGGTTGATACTTTCAAGTGATTCTCTTTCTTGATATATAGAATTAATTTCATGGGTTGATTTTCAATTATTTAATTCTTGCAATAATGATCTCGACTTCAACTACATTAGAGTAATGTTATTTTAATCTTTTAAAGAGTATAATAGTTGAATTTCTTGATAGAAAACTAAGCAAGAGGAGCTGGAAACAAAAACCTTAGTAGCGTTCGATATCTATGGTTCCTCTGGGTCATGCTTACGGATAATATCATCGTGTTGAACTACTACACTTAACGCCTAAGAAAGCTACAACAACAACGTCTGTGGCATCGTCCCTATAAATCATCGGGGAGTAATAAGGGTCATATGGAAGTTAAAGTCCAAGAGGCAGGTAATTCCCCCTTGGATCGATAATCTAAAAAGATAATTTTTAAATGAATTTTACATCCGCTTAGTTTAACCTTAGGAAATCCCATTAGGGATTGGTTGCGTATGATTCAGATTTTATTTGTCTTAATGTTTTTCAACAGATGATAAATGGGTCAAGGGTGATGCTTATGATAGGAAATAAGATCTAGTTGTTTTAGGCCACAAGCAATAGGCCACCTTGAGCCTTTGCTTAGAGCCACCATTGTGGGTAGCAACCGCAGAGAAACTATCTAGGACATTGACCCTAGAAAGGGTTACGTACCCACCAAAACAGTTTACAATAAACCATAGATTAGAAAATAGAACTACATAATTTACGCCTTGATCCCGTGCTGAAACGGGTATGTAGGCAATCTAGGGATGGAGTTGTCCCTAGTACTCAGGCGTTCGGGGATGGGGTCTAGGATTTTGGTTAAGGCAAGTAGATGGATTGCAAAGTCTCATAATTGAAGGATAAGGGAAATAAAGGAAAAAGTAATTCAACGCATACTCAGAAGGAATCTCGTATGGATTTGCTTGACTTCCCGAGGCTTTAGGCCAAATTCTGAGGTGGAATTCAAGCTTGCATTATGCTATTTTATTTGCTCCTAAGGATGGTGATCTCGGTGCACTCCTATTAGAAGAGTGTAGTACTTAGTGAGTGACTCAGGACCTGGATGGTCACGATGAGTCTAAGTCTCTGGCCAGAGCACCTCCTATCCCAAGTTGGATAGATGCTTACCCCGTTTGGGTAGATGCCTATCCCATATTGGATAGATGAAACCTCCTGTCCCGTATGGACAGATGCCTAACCCGTACGGTAAGATTCTCATCCCAGATGGATGAGTGCCTAATCAAAATGGATAGATGCCTAGAGTATGTGATTGAATCAAACACAAATGATTAATTAATTAAATAAAAAAAATGGTCAAGATTTCTTAGGTTAAGTATTAGTGGGTTATTACAGTGGAGAACCATGGTCTGTCATTTCCATAGCCGTGGAGCCACAAGTTGTGGTCACCACGATGTGGAGCCACCCATAGTCTGTGGTTTCCATAGCCGTGGAACCACAGATAGTGGAATTCCATGGTGGGTCGTGGGTAGAGCCATGGCTCCCCACGCCCATACCCATAGTCTCAAAATTTTATTTTGTTTTGTTTAATTTAAATAAATAAATTTATTATTTATAAAGCCCAAATTCACTGCAGGTCTCAGACTGAGACCCAAAAGTAAATTTCCTGAATACAAGGGGTTTCATATGTATTAAAAATTTGTTGAATAACCAGTCCCTAAATAGATATAACTGGACAAATTCTTCCAACCAAATACCATATTTGGGTAAATAGAATTAATTTACACACATTTATCCAACCAATCTTGCCCAAAACAAACTAATTTCACAATCTAAAACTTGAATATGAATGCATTCATTTGGAGTTTTAACAAAATTTTATTGTGAACAGCCAACCCCGATTTTTTTTTTTGAAATCAATTTGAGCAACCAAAATTTGATCGGAAGGTTGGGAAAGAAAGCAAAGAGGGTTTGAATTTGAGATATAACTACAAATCTTCCTTATTCCACAAAATATATGACATTTCAACATGCACAACCAGATTTCTTCAAAATCAAAACAATCTCTATTAAACAAAACCAAAGAGATAAACAAGAATCCAACCTTTATCAGCAATCTTGGGAATGATTTGATGAAGAACCCAATCTGCAAGCTCAAGAAAATCCTTCTCCCACAAAGGCCCAAAATTTCCATTCCAAAAAACAACTCTCCAAAAATATTTTCAAAACCTAGGTTACAAAGGGAAATTGTTTGACCAAAATTTTTTATTTTTTATTTAAAATATTTTCCTCCAAATAAAAATGAAAATCATTTTTCCCAAACAATTCAAATATGAAAAACTTGCTTTTTCTTCTAAAATTGATTTTCTTAATTTAATTAAAACTAACTTTTCTATTTCAAAATGCCAAAGAGAGTAAAATATTTCTATTTTCGAATACTATTTAACCTTTCCTTTCAAAATGAATAAACTTAATTAATTCGTCATTTAAAAATAACCATTTAATCGAACTTGCTACAAACATGAATTGAACAATTTTAAGTAATGATTAATCACACAAAGGGGTCCTATTTAATTTAGTCCCTTAATTTACTAATGTGTAAAAAGACATTCAATCTACATGAATACTTGGGATTAAATAATCAATTTTACCACACGCACAACACACAACCCAAGAAAGACAAACAAATACACAACCCGCAAATCCAACCAAGGGGGAAACTGACGAACGACTGGCGACGCTCACTTAAGCATGACTAGGGTAAAACGTAGGGTTTTACGACTACCTAATCCAATTCCCTAGGGCCGATAAGGTACACTTAAACCTGCAAATCCACGTGGAGATGAACCTCGTACCTATGCGGTACTGTACCTGCAACCATGAACTACACATGCATACATATATATTTAATGAAAGAGTTAGCCCAAGATTAATAACACGAATCTGAAGAACAAATAAACTTACATAAAAATTGATGTGAAAACAACATTTACAGGTGCGCACAATAATCATAATATCTTACTATAGCATTACATCAAGGTACATCAACTAGCCAAGAAGGCCACTTAAAAAGTCAACCAAGGTCAAACCAAGTTTTAAAATCTGATTAGGGTAGGGGTACTACATGCTACCTCCTTATTGAAATTGATAAAATAATAAGATTTCTTATTTTAGTTGAGGATGGTCTAATAGCCTGATAGTTGTTCACTATTTGCAAGAACAATGGAGTTGGTGCAATAGGGTGTGATTTTATTTCACTGTGATAGCCAATCCAGCTCGTGGCCATGAACCCACAAAGGGTCAAACTTTTTGGGCACTGGGTACCCGGGCAACAAAATGGCTTCCCTCTTGATGTGTGCACCATAAATACCCATCCAACGTACGATGTCCTACATACTAGTCTTTCTGCTGACTTGCAATAAGTACTAGACGATGACTAATTTGAAAGGCAAACATCTGTCAATCCAATGCCGCTAAATAACCCAATTCATTTAAATTAACACTAGGTAAATATCATATAATATCGGATTCATTTAATAAAATCTGAGAGTTTCATTTAAAGTCTCCAGTAAATATGGATAAAAAACTAGGTAGAGAAAATTTATCTATGATAGATAAAAAGACTTAAAATTAAAATTTAGATTAATTTTATGTTTTAAAATATATTAAATTATAATTAATTTACAATTATTTATATTAATAGATATGAATTTTGTTTCCAGAAACAATTGTATAACTTTTTTAATCAAACTTAAGTTTTCACTTTCCCTCAACAAATATTTACATTATATATTTGTAAAATTATATTTATTAAAGATAAAGTAAATGTAATAATATTATTATTTATTATTTTGTTTAATAATGTATATATTTATTTAAACAACTAATTGTATGTTATAATACAAATATTAGTAGTTTCCCTTCTACTAGCATATATATCTTTAACTTTAAGATATATAAATTACGCTTACATATATCTAGGTGTTTAATTTTTTCATTCAACTCTTAAGATATATATGCTAGTTATTTAAACAACTAGTTATATGTTATAGTACAAATATTAGTAGTTTCACTTCTATTCCTCATATTAGTATTACTTTATTTGGTTCTTTTTTCTTCTTACATTGATATTTCTCTTATAATTTGCTTTTTCTTTAATAGTACTTGCCGTTAGGCAATACTATTGTAATGAAAATTCATTTGTTCTGCTTATATGATTATTAAAATTTTTTATTTAGATCAATGAAAAGCAATTATTTTTATTTCTTTAAAAAATTTTAATTTATTTTACAATATAGATGCACATTTGTTAACATTATAATTTATAAAAATTATTTTTGTTGCAAACGATTGGCTAATATCGTTTTACCTCTTATAGGCTGGTTTCTTGGAACAACGCATAATCTCAGGTTTTTCGATCTTTGTTTATAAGCATGATATGTTTCTTATTATTGCATTATTTAAGGTTTACAATTAGTCATGTAAAATCTAATTGTTTATAAGCTTGACAAGCAAATAATATTTTATTAAGGTTTATTGTTGTTTAAGTTTTTAAATTATAAATTTTATTTGATTTTTTAATATATAAATAATAATTTGAAAATTTTAATATTATAATTAGATGTACTTTATTTGAATATAGAGTATAAATTGATTATTAAATTTTATAAGTTGATTATTAGTAGTGCTTACTTTTAAATATATATTTTAGAATTATTATTTAAAAAAAAATCATATCTATTTCAAAATTATAACAAATTTTTAAAAAAAATTATGACTCTCAAAATTAATAAATAATTTGAATTTTCAAGGATTAGAAAATATAATTTTATAAATAAATAAAATACATATTAAACATTTTTGTACAAAAATATTATTTAAAATATATAAATATTTTTATAGTAAATTTTGCATTTTATATTTTACTTCTCAGTTGAAATTTTGTATTTTATTTCTTTATTTATATCAATTTTTGGTATAATCATTTGTTAGAATGACTTTACTTTTTATTACTTAATTAGTTATTAATAAAATTTAATTGAACCAATCACAAACAAATATTTCTTTTTCAAATATTTCTTTTGTTTCTTTAAATATTTTTATTTTTCTAAAATATATATGTAAAAATTTTAAGTTTAGAATATATAAAAAGAATTTTCTTTTTACTGATTTAATTAGTTATTAATAAAATTTAATTGAACCAATCACAAACAAATATTTCTTTTGTTTCTTTAAATATTTTTATTTGTCTAAAATATATATGTAAAATTTTAGATAACATTATTAAAAATTCATAGAATATGTGTAACTGTTATGCTCATTGTTGATACATTAGATTATGGATAGATTGCAAAACTCAAGAGGAAAATAATAAACATGCAATGCAGCCTATTCTCTAATGCTTTTCTATTTTGGAGCATCCCTACAATATCATAATATAGTTTCATTTTATCAACTCAATTGTCCACGTTGTTTGCTTACACTTCAACTGTTAAAACAACATTGTGGAGAAAGGTACATTGTTATGTGACAATAAATTTGAGTTGCATACTTCACTGATTTACTCATAGCTAAGAGTGTCTATATTTTTTATTTTTTTAATTAAAAATACCATCCTCTATTTTATAAAGACCAATGGTTCCAATCTTCTAGTAATTGCAAATAAAACTATTTCAAACCCATTTTGGTAAATAATTTTTTAATTATAATTCTATTATTATAATAATATCATCATAAGATTAATATCAATATTTACATTATATTGTTAAATAATAAATATATTAATAAATATATTTATTTAAAAAATTATTATTAATTGTTAGAAATATTAAAATAATATGATAATTAAATTATAATCTACATAATTGTTAAGAAATTAAAAAATAATAATTATTTGATATAATGAACGATAATTAATTTTTCAACACAAATTTCATAAAATATTATAATTTTTTTTTTATCTCTATATTTATGACAATTCAAATTATATAAATAAAATTAATTATAAATTATAAATTTTCAACTCTTTTTCATTATTCTCTATAAATACTAAAATGAAAATATTGTAATAATTATTCAACTAAAAATCATATTTATATTAAAAAATATTTCTTATTAATATTATGTAATTGTAATTGATAATTTCATCTATATATTAATTTGTTAATAATCAATTGAAATTGGCATATTTGTTATTTATATAATATATTATATGTTAATAAATTTATTATATAATTATATTTATTATTTATTATTGAGATATATTCTTAATTATTAAATATTAAATTAATGAATAAATAATTAGATTTATTTATTTTATTATTAATGTTAAATTATTATTTTTTAATTTTTAAATATTAATATTAATAATTATCATATTATATCAATGTTATATCATAATATTAAATCAACTTTATAATAATTAACTAGATTTATTTAGTTATGATTAGTGCTAATTTTCTTATATTTTTATATTAATATATAAAATTTATATTCACAATTATTCTACTATATCAATATTATAAGGCAAGTACTCGCCACTGCGTGGCACTTGTTACTTTATTACTCTATTTTCAACTTTTTTTATTTTCTTTTTCATTTTAACTTTCAACCTATAATTTCTTTTCATTATCTTGTACTTATTAATATTTTTAAAATATTTTTGTTGTATTTTATTTATTAATTTATTATTTTTGTTTTTCTTTTCTTCTAATTCCTCTCTTTCTCTTTGATTGTTTCTTTTTTAGTTTAATTTCTTATTTATTAGACTTATCTTTGCTGGATCAAATTAACTATTTTTTTGGTAATTAATTGTTTTTATTTATATTTATTGATTTTTTTTATTATGGTATCATTTTAATTTAATTTAATTTATTTTTTTAATTAATTGTTTGTATTTATATTTCTTGATTTTTTTAAATTTTTTTAAATAATTGTTTGTATTTATATTTCTTAATTTTTTTATTATGGTATCACTTTAATTTATTTTTTTACA
This sequence comes from Cryptomeria japonica, assembly GCF_030272615.1. Lineage (NCBI taxonomy): Eukaryota > Viridiplantae > Streptophyta > Pinopsida > Cupressales > Cupressaceae > Cryptomeria > Cryptomeria japonica. Next base: position 538,898,118 of record NC_081415.1, read on the forward strand.
AGATTAATATAGTTATTTTTTTTATTATATAAATTATTATATTTCATTTATTTTTTAATTTTTTTTATGGTTTATCCCTTCCATTAATATAGTTTCTTTTTATTTATATTACTATGTTCAATTAATATAGTTATTTTCATATATTATTAAATTGTTGTTCATACTTACATTTTTTTAACCCCTCCCTCTCCCTTAGATTGTTGTTAAAATGAAAAAGAAAACAAAAAAAATTGAAAAATGACAGTAATATAGTAATAAAGAAAAAAGTAAATTATAAAAATAAAAAATAAAAAATAAATTATAAAAGAAACATCACTGGAACTCTAATATTTATATTAATATAAGCAATAGAAGGAAAACTACTAATATTTGTATTATAACATTTAAATAAATATATAAATTGTTAAACAAACTAATAAATAATAATATTATTAGAATAGACATTGGCTTTGGCGAGATTATTTGCAACGACCCATGGACGCAGATAATATCGAAACAATGGGAATGTATTTTGAGTAGCAGTAGGAACATTTGCAGATGGCAGTTGCGTGAGCAGCAGAAGAAGAAATCGAAGAAATCTTTTAATGAATCTTGGATAATCAGAGTACTGCTCGTAGGGTTTTTGACTGTGATCACAAATGTTTTTATTTTGAAATGACAAAAGATTGAAAAACTATCAAATGGTCAAACTTGATTGCGCTGTACTGATCAGATGTTAAATTTGCGTCGATGAGAACAATCGAGGTTTTCGCAGATCATGAAATTTTACCAGAGATTGCTTCATATGCGCAGAAAATTTATTAGCCGATAGGCTATTTCCTGTGCAGTTTCTATATTGGGTTTATTTACAGTTTAAAATGGGAGCACATGGATGAAAAATAAAATAACTAATTGATTTTGGATTGCAAAATTTCGGACTATTTTGGAGCGAATTTTGGAGTGATTTTTGGAGCGAATTTTTTTGGAGCGTTTGCTGCGGACTGCGTGCTCTCCAACATTGTCAGCGTTGTTTGACATGGCCAACTCTGTGAGGATGTGAAGGAGTTAATCTCCTCCACGTGGTTTGCATCTTCTCTCTGTGCCCTTATTACTGTTTTGCTTTTTTACTCCATGCCCTTATTACTATTTTGCATTTACTTTTTGTTCGGCGCTTAATGTATTTTTTCTGCACATTAACCTAACCATTAATCACACCTCTTATCGCTCATGTCACTCCTTCGTAGCTCCCAATAGAGCCTGAGTCTAATGGCACTGCCATTAATTCTCCTCAACCCACCAAGCAGGCTCATTCAAACCAAACAAAAACATTTGCCGAGACTGCTAAACCTTCTGAGCAGGCTCACTCAACCTGAAAGAAAACCTTTGCTAAGACCGTTTCTCCGTCTGGCCATGGAGTCCACCCTAGTGCGAGATTTTTTAAGACTCCTAGAGGCGAACGACTTGGTGAGGAAGGTAAGAGCCCTACCATGCCCTCAAATTCTTTCTGCATTTCGCCAAACGATGAAATGTTGAAAGAAATTATTTCCGAAAAAACTAGGTTAAGCGATACTGCAATTTTTTTTGCTTGTGTTAATATTGAGAAATGCCCGCCTAGGAAATTCCTAGATGATTGGTTTCATAATCTTTGGAGTTTGAAGTTAGGGCTTAAGATTTCATTCTGTAGGTAAGTCCAGAAAGGTCTGTATATTATCTTTTTTAATAATCATGAATCCCATGTTGAAATTCTTAAAAGACAATACTGGACTATTGGGAACACCTCCTTTCGTGCCCTAGCCTAGTCTTCAGAGGCTGTCAATGAGGAAGTTCTTGTGCTCTCAAGCCCTAGATGGGTCATCCTTAAGGATGTGCCTCCCTTCCTATGGTGTTTTCTTCCCCAGGTATTGGAAACATTTGGGAGAATAATTTGAGTTGATGAAACAACACGTTTAGTCCCTAACCTTGATCCAAGAATACTTATATCCATTAAACCTGGGGTCGACATTCCTCCTCTGCTAAACCTTAACATCGATGATGAAACATTTGTTTGCCCTGTTGAAATACTTGGAGGACTAAATGCCTATTTTTTGTGCAAAAAAGAGGGGCATCTTCGGAAGAACTGCCCAATCATCAACCGCAGGAAACAAAAAAATAACACTAACCTAGCAAGAACATCTGAAAACCCTAGCTCCGATAAGGAGCCGATCCCTAACCCAAGCAACCTTCATTATGTTGGAAACAATACCAACCCTAAAGATGATCCCTCCCTAAGCTCGGCTCCTAGCCTCATCCCTGTTGAATTAAATCCAATGATTGTTGACACCACTACCGAACCTCTCAAGCCTGCTTTTGTTCCCTCCAAAATTTCTGAGGATTCACCTTCTGATTGTTTTCAAACAGTCACATCTAGAAAGTGGAGATGAAAGAATGCCCAACAACTCACCTTAAATCAAATCCGAGTTGGCAATCAAACTGCTAATCAGTTGACTACTAGTAGAAAATACCCCATCACTATGAATGATGACATACTAAAAGTTTCACAAACTCTGACCACCTGCCTGGTTAGAAATATGGTTAAAAATTTAGAGAAGCCTGATCGCGGTGCCGGTGATGCTAGCATGAGTGATAACCCTGCAAAAATGGTGCTCAGGTCTGGGACCCCCAAACGATCTGAATCTACATTATTTGCAGAGGCTACCCCTGATGTTAACACCTCCAACCTTGTGACTGCATCTCTGCTAAATGAAATAGAGGACAACCATATTATTGAAGTCATTTATGCTAATAAGGGACTAGAGGACATTAAGTCTAGCTCAATGCTCCTTGGCTTTCCAGGCTCCCAAGTACCTAGGTCAAACATTGTAGAAACTGCAAATGGTAAAATTGAGCTAACTGAGCTTAGTGAGGAAGAGGATGACCTCATGAAAGGTTTCTCCATGGCTAAAAAGAAACGCAAGCCTTTTGGCTCCAAAAATAAGAAAAAGTCTGGAGATCAAAATGGTCTCCCAAACAGTCCCTCTTAATCCCCTTTTCTCATGAAATACATCTCATGGAATATTAGAGGCTTGGAGTCGCCTGATAGAAAGTTTGTTATTAAGAGGTTTCTGAATTGTCATAAACATCTAGATTTCTTGATGCTTCAAGAGCTTAAATCTGTTGAGTTCTCCCTTGACACTACGCTTGATTTTATTTGGAGAGATGCGATCAAAATATGCACCAATCATCCTAAGGGAAAGGGTGGAGTTGGTCTCCTCATTAACCCTAAGTGGGAAAATCACATTAGGGATAGGGGCATCTCCCCTTGTAACATAGTGGCTTGGGCCTCCTTGGATATCAAAGGCTCCTGTTTTGGGGTATGTTCTATATATGCACCTAATGATCATAGGGAAAGAGTGTCCCTCTGGAATTGGCTGGCAGCCCTTCCAAGTATCCCGTGAGTCATGGCTGGAGACTTTAACATGATTGAAAACCAAGATGATAAGGCTAGGGGTATCCCTTTCGAATGGAAGTGCCAAGAGAAACCTCACTAGGATAGATTTAAACAACACATGCAACTATTTGACCCCCTTGAGGGTAGAAAATCTAAATCCTCTACCTTATGGTACACTTGGTGCAACTTTCAACAAGGCCCCGGCCGAATTTACTCTAGATTAGACAGGTTCTATGTTAATAAAACATTCTTCTCCTTCTCCCCTAACCACTTGGGGAACTCGGTGGTTGTTCTGCCAGTAACCTTATCTGACCATTTTCCTATCATTGTTGTCATCAATACTAGGAACTCCATCCCTAACAGCAATCCTCTCAATAAGAAGTTTATCCTTAATACCTCCCTGCTAAACAACAAGGATGCCCTAACTGCCATTAAAATGGTTAGACTCTTTAACATGCACTCTCAACATCCCTAATCCCATACCCTTAGATGGAACAGAAATGTCTCCTCTTGGCAAAAAATATTTCAAACTATAGGCCAGAAGAAAGCCAAGGATCTCAGGCTTGTGGAAAAAATTCTCACTAAGCGGCTCCACTCCTTGGAGCATGAAATACAATTACATCCTTCCTCCTCTGTCCTGGCGGAACGGGTAGCTCAAGCTAGAGACATTCTTAGGAAACATCAACAAGCCAAAATCAAGGGTGCCCTCATCAGAGCACGTAATCATTGGCTCAAATTCGGAGATAAAGGCTCTAAAGTCTTCTTCAATCTCCTTAAACAAAAACAAAATAGAGAAAAAATTGACAAAATCATAGTTGAGGATAAGGAACTCCTGAACATCAATGAGATCAAAGATGCTTTTGAAATGTTTTATAAAACCCTCTTTACCTCAGAAGATAGTGAAGCCTCAAAAGAGGCTAGAAATAGGTGCAGTAACATTATCCCAAAAAGAATCTCCGAGGCTGAAGCTCTTCCTCTCAAGACCAAAATCTCTATGACAGAAATTGCTGATGCCATTAAAGCCCTCAAGGATGATAAGGCCCCAAGCCTTGATGGAATTTCTATTGAGTTTTACAAAACCAATATTGAGTGGGTCACCAAAGACCTTTATGACATATACATCGAAGCATTTGATAGTGGTACCCTTGGGGAGTCCATCAATAGGGGCATTGTTAAACTTATCCTGAAAGATGGGGACAAAGCCCTCATAAAAAACTGGAGGCCAATTACTCTCCTCAATGTTTCTTATAAAATCTTGGCCAAAGCCCCAGCCTCTCGCCTTGAGAAGATCCTTCCCAAGTTCATCTGCTCTACCCAAACAAGATTCATTAAAGGAAGGTATATCTTGGAGAACCTTGTCACTAGTTGGGAATCTATGGAATGGGCCAAAACTTCAAATCAAGATACTGCCATGTTCCTTGTAGACTTTGAGAAGGCCTATGATAGGGTGGAATGGGACTTCATCCTCATGATGCTCAAAGCCTTTGGTTTCCCTAGCGAGTTCTGTAAATGTGTCCAAATTCTCCTCAAAGAGGACTCTGCCCTGGTTGAAGTTAATGGATCACTTTCCCAGTCTATTCCTCTTTCTAGATCCATTAGACAAGGTTGCCCCCTCGCCCCTGCTCTGTTTGTCATTACCTCAGACACCCTCTTTTACCTCCTCAAAGATGATACCCTATCCCCTAAATTTCATGGCATTAAGATGCTAGATGACTCTGAATTGCTCAACATACAATTTGTTGATGACATTGTGCTCTTCCTGGAGCTCTCTAGGCATAACATTGACTCCCTCAATCAAAAGCTTGCAACCTTTGGCAGAGCCTTTGATGCTCGTATCTCCAATTCTAAGTCTATCCTGCTTGGGTGGAACAAGGAACCCCTGGACTGGCTTCAACAGGTTGGATACTCATGGGGAGGACCCAATAAAATAGTCAGGTACCTCGGTATCCCTTTTTATGTCTCTCCCTCTCTCAAGGATATGTGGATTTGGGTCAAAGAAAAGATTGACAAAAAACTTAATAAATGGGACAATAGGATTCTATCCCTAGCTGGTAGGATCCAAGTCTGCCAAAAAACCCTCTCCTCCTATAGTTTGTACTACTCCTCTGTCTGGATGTTCAGTAACTACCAAGTTTATGAGATCCAAAAATCTATCAGGCGCTTCCTTTGGTCTGATGGTAAGGGTAAAATAAAGGCCCATGCGGTCAAATGGCTTTGGTGCCACATAGATAAGAAACTTGGTGGGCTGGGACTTAAGGATCTCAGAATGCAAAGAGTTTCCTTAGCTGCCAAGTGGATATTTCATGCCCTGGAAGGACAAGAACCCTAGAAGATCCTTGTCAGAAATAACATACAAAATGGCGTCCCCAAGTCTGCCAAATCTTGGAAAGCCCTCCCCTTTAGTGATCTGATAGCAGGCGGATTCTCTGTATCTATTCAAGGCACTTGGGTGTTTAAATCCATCCGGAAAGCCTGGGAGCATGTGTGTAAACTTATTACCAACTCTAATATTGACTATAATAATACTCTGCATGGGGAAAGGTCAATATGGTGGAATCTCTACCACAACTCTAAACCCCTTGCTTTAACCCAAGGCTGCTCTGCTAGGAATTGGTATAATAAAGGCATTAAATACCTCATGGACATCTTGGAACGTGATAATCTCATCAGCTGGGAGGACCTTAGTGTTGGTGTAAATAAATATTCATTTTGGATATTATTACACTTACTTAAGTTAACTTAGGATAATGCATCTCTTCGTAGTTTGGATTTGAGACACTTAGGGAAGTGTGCACATAGGGATAGAGCTTGTAGGAGAAATTCCACCTTTTGTGGTCTTATTTTGCTATTACACTCCACATTCGGTGGGTCATCCACCTCTTGTGGAATATTATATTATTTCTTCTACCTACCCTTAGTATTTCTTACCTACCCTTGTTTCTCATTGAGCCACATGTCATATTTTTGTGCTCATACATCCATATGGCCTTGCCTATATAAGCAGGTCTCTATTCATTGTATTGGTTAATCCAATTGATCATTTGTATATTGATGAGAATACAGTTTGTTCTTGTCATTCTATTGTCTCTTTTATGCTTTTCATTGTGCCCTTGATTTTGGCAAAATCCTACATGGTATCAGAGCTATTGGGGCCTCATTGATCGGTTTTTGGAGACATCGTGGAAGGCTTCTGTTTTCGGATTTGGGGATCTTCATTTTTTGGGGGTGTCATACAGCAATTTGGACATCACCGTTGAATCCAGGAGGCTGTTTCCATAAATTTCGACTATAAAGTCGACCTATTTTGGTGAGAAATTTTTTTTCCCCATTTTGGCTAATATCGTACGGATTTAAAAAAAAAATTAAAAAATTAAAAAAAATTATTTTTCAAAAAAAATAAAATTTTCGAAAAAAAATAAAAAAATAAAAAAAAAAAGTTTCAAAAAAAAAAAGGGAAAAAGTTTTTTTGGGGGTCTGCAAACCCCCCCCGCTGTATGAGTGCTGCAGGTTGCAGGTACGTACCTGAGCTGCAGGTGCCGCCCGTACATGCCGAGTACCCCGCGTCACCGCCGTCGTCGCCACCCGTACCTGCAGGTCCCACCGCCGCTGCCGCTGTGCTCCCTCTCGCCGCGCCCGTCTACCCAGCGCCACTGCCAGCCAGAGACCTCCGGCGACCGCCTAAACACCTCCGACCGCCGACGACACCGGACCAGCCACCGCCTCCGGGGACCGTCCAGTCACATCCGGCGACCGCCACGTTGACACCCAGTCAGCATACCGACCCCGCCACGTGGCTCTCAAACAACCCTCTATATGCCACGTCGTCACGCCACGTCGACCATACGGCAACACAGTCACCGCGCCACGCAGTCCGTCTGTACAGTGCCATAACATCCGTATGGCCTACAAAGTCACCTGCACAATCAGCAGTCCGTACAGTACAGATGCCCAGTCAACAGGGAGGCGAAGTTCTTGTGACGGTCATACGACCGTCAAATTTAACACAGTGACTTGTTGACGTCAGCACCACATCAGTACTTTTTGAAAAAAAAATTGACCCCTCTCCATTGGGCTTTTCAGTTTTGCAGTCCAACTTTGAAAGGCCATATCTTGCTCATTTTTGCTCCTTTTTTGGTGCAATTTTTCTTGAAATGGGCTAAAATTTTGTGATCTTCACAGTGGTGTGTTTATTTTCTGATTTTGGTGCACGGGTTTTTTAGAATTTTCAGATTCTCTCAGTTGTACCTGTCCAATCCTCAATTCTGCAACTTCAAAGGCCTCGTTTGAGCTCATACGACCTCCTTTTCAGGTGCTGTTTTTTTTAAAGTGCTTATTTTTTTGTCTACTTTCAGAATCTATGATCAGATTTTAGAGATTTTGAGTGGAAATTGTACTTTTAGATATTGGTCTTATTTGGCCTATTAGGTACTTGTAAATTGCTTGGATCTTAGTTAGATCTCTTGCATTATCAATTTGAGACTCTTTTGGCCTAATTGAGGTAGTTGTAAAATTGTAATCAGAAGTCCACTTTGCCATTTTTTGCAAGTGGCCCATTATATACACACTACTTATAAAGTGTCAAAATCATCACATTTGGGGTGGGGTTCTTCGATTGAGTGAATTTGGGGGGGTGTCTTGTGTGATTGTGCCTCTCTTTGTGCTCTTTCCATTCTTGTTGCAATGAGTCCTAACAAATTTCCATCTTTAACTCCACATAATTATGCATCATGGAAAATTAAAGTATGGAGTAAACTAATGGAAAAGGGTCTCAGACACTACATAGATGGAATAATAATAGCACCACCTGATCCTAAGGCTGATCCAATTGCTCAATTAGAATGGCTCACAAAGAATTGCATGGCTCTTGGAACCTTACGCAAGTATGTATCAGATGACCTCATTTTTCACATTGAGAAGTGTAAAACAATCAAAGAGGCTTGGGATATGTTTTAGAAATTGTATGGACAAGTTGATGAAATCAGAGGCTATCAGATTGACAATGAGCTCACCAACCTAGATCCCAAGAGTTTTGATACAATCCAAGATTATGTCACCAAAGCAAATGAGCTAAGAGCAAAGCTAAAGGATTGTGGAATTGACAAAAAGGATGCTCAGTTAATATTCAACTTGTTGGACAAGCTTGCACCAGAATATGCAGCATTTGTATCTAGCTTCCATACTCATCGTTTGAAAGTGGGGAGTTCTTATGTTATGCCTTCATTTGATGCTTTCACAGAAATGTTAATATTGGAACAAACTAAGTTGTTGAACATGGGGTTTCTCAAGTCTTCAAAGTCCAAGGCTTTGGTGGCTAATCAAGGGAATCAAGGAAGTCAAGGCAAAGATTCCAACAAGAAGAAGAAGCAATCCAAGTCTAAGCCACACCAGGAAAAAGGACAATCATCCTCTCCATCACAAGGTGATTTTTCATCCTCTTCCAAGAAGGGGACACCACCTAAGAAGGATAAACCAACTTGTGCATATTGCAAAAAGTATGGTCATGATAAGCATCGATGCCATGCAAAGCAAGTTGATGAGTTAACAAATCTTCTAAAGAAAAACAACATCAACTTGCCATCCGCCTATACAAAGAAGGATTCATCTCCTTCCTCTTCCTCTCAGTCTAAGGGAAAAGGGCAAGCATTTGTGGCTACAACAGGTTCTTCACAGCAATGGATACTTGACTCGGGTGCCTCATATCACATGGGTTCTACAAAGGAGCAGTTTTCATCATTGGCGCCATATAAGGTACCTCACATTTACATAGGTGATGACACAGAAGTAGAGGTTGAAGGGAAAGGTTCAGTTGACATGGATGATGGAACATTTGAGAATGTTCTCTATGTTCCTAACTTGTCTACCAACCTTCTCTCCATCTACCAAATCACTCACTGTGGGAATGGGAAAAAGGTTGAGTTTACACCAGATTCAGTTGTGGTAAAGGAACTTGATGATGATGCCTTGGTAGCAGTGGGACAAGTCAATGACAACTCAAGGCTTTATTCATTTTCCCACTTTGTGCCAAGTTCACCTTCTAGGGCCTTGCTTACTCATTCAAATTCAGAAAGTAAGCTATGGCATGAGCGGTTTGGTCACCTCAACTACCGCTATCTTCAACAGCTAAGCACTAAAGACATGGTCACAGGTCTACCTCGAATAAGTTTTTCAGAGGGTGTATGTTCAGGTTGTTCCATGGGAAAGCATCCCGAAGAGAAGTTTGATAAAGGGAAAACTTGGAGAGCTTTGGAAGTTATTCAACTTGTTCACAACGATGTAGCAGGTCCATTTCCAGCACCTTCATTTAGTAAGGCTCACTATGTTCTTACCTTCATTGATGACTACTCCCGCTTCACTTGGGTCTACTTTCTCATTCATAAGAGTGAAGTATTTGACAGATTTCAGGACTTCAAGACTCGTGTGGAGAAGCAATCAAGGAAAGTGGTCAAGATTCTTCGCACAGATAATGGAAGGGAATATGTGAATAAGAGACTTGAGGATTTTTGTACATTTGAGGGGATTGATCTTCAACATTATGTTGCATACACTCCACAGCAGAACGGGGTTGCAGAACGCAAGAATAGAACTCTCAAAGAAATGGCTAGCTGTATGATACATGCACGTTCTCTTGATCCCGCCTTTGGGGCAGAGGCTATCAGTTGTGCCACACACATCCAGAATCGGGTTCCTCACAAAGCTTTGCAAGGTATTACTCCTTTTGAAGCTTGGGCTGGTAGGAAACCAATTGTGAGACATTTCAGAGTCTTTGGGTGTCCAGCATGGGCTCGCATACCTCCACAGAAACGCAAGGCATTGGAACCTCAGAGTCGACCTTGCATATTTGTTGGATATCCTAAGGGTGTTAAGGCATACAGATTGATGGATCCAGAGACACATGAGGTATTCATTGAGAGGAGTGTTCACTTTGAGGAAAGCTCTCCTAGCTTAGCCTCTCTACCTCCTCCACCTTCCTCCATTGTGGATAGTGATGTTAGTGATTCAGATGATGAGACTCCCTCAACTCTGACTCACAGGGTTACACCTCCGCTGGGTCCACTTGCAGTTGAGGAGCCTCGTTCTCCACCTCCACCTAGACCTCGATGGGCTCGACAGACACTTGAGTCCGCGGGTTCTCTTGTTGGGGATCCTTCAGATACACGGAGAACTCGATCACAACATCAGGATCTTCCACATGCATTCATTTCTACCGCTTCCGATCCACAAACATTTAGGGAAGCATCAGGGGTTCCTGAGTGGGACCAAGCTATGGAGGAAGAGTATAGTTCCTTGATGAGGAACCACACATGGTATCTAGTCCATCTCCCTAAGGGGAGAAAGATGGTTCGATGTAAGTGGATCTACCGGACCAAGTTTGCAGTAGATGGTAGTGTGGATAAGTATAAGGCTCGACTTGTTGCAAAATGTTTCTCGCAGGTTGCAGGTGTTGACTATACTGAGACCTTTGCACCCGTAGCCAAGATGAACTCCATTCGTTTGACACTTGCTATTGCTGCAGCTCATGGTTGGGCTGTACATCAGATGGATGTGAAGAGTGCTTTTCTTCATGGTGATCTTGATGAGGAGATTTATATGGAGCAGCCACAGGGTTTCATCCAGGATACTTCCTTGGTTTGCAGACTAAGGAAATCTCTCTATGGCCTTAAGCAAGCCCCCAGGGCTTGGTATGCCAAGATGGATTCCTTTCTTCTCTCCGCAGGGTTCACCAGGTGTCATTCTGATCCGAATGTCTACATTTTGCGACAGAATGACTCTCACTTGATACTTGTGCTCTATGTTGATGACTTGATCATTACAGGGAGTACTTCATCCATCATTAGCAGGGTCAAATCTGCTTTGCATGATAGATTTGCTATGACTGACTTGGGTCTTTTGCACTACTTTCTCGGGATAGAGATTTCACAATCCCCTTCTGGGATTACACTATCACAGCCCAAGTATGCTCTTGATCTACTTGTACGCTTTCATATGGCTGATTGTAAGCCTGCCCTAACTCCCTTTCTTTCAGGACTCAAGCTTGAGGCTCAGTGTTCTTCTCCACCAGTTGATGCCACTTTGTATCGTCAGCTTGTGGGTAGTCTCATCTACTTGACTCATACACGCCCTAATATTTCATTTGCAGTTGGCATGGTTTCCCGCTTCATGCAGGATCCACATGAGCTTCATTGGAAAGCCACCAAATGCATCCTTCATTACATCGAGAGTACACATCACTATGGGATTCACTATGCAACAGGCACAAGACTTCGCTTGGTTGGTTACACAGACTCCGATTGGGCTGGCGATCTAGTTGATCATAAGTCTACTTCTGGTTACAATTTTCACCTTGGTTCAGGCCCCATTTGTTGGCAGAGCAAGAAGCAACATGCTATTGCTCTCTCTTTGACTGAGGCTAAGTATCAAGGCACTGTTAATGCAGCAACTGAGACCATTTGGCTCCAGCAGATTCTCATAGAGTTTGGATTCACCACTCCACTGCCGATTGTTCTACATTGCGACAATCAGAGTGCTATTGCAATCTTGAAGAACCTGGTCCAGCACCAGTGGACCAAAAACATCAAGATTCATATGCACTATATCCGAGAGCTCATCTAGGAGTAGGTCATTGATTTGCAGTATTGTCCTACAATAGAGCAGGTTGCTGACATATTCACCAAACCTTTCACCGAGAGTAAGTTCCAGCAGTTGTGAGCTCTCTTGGGGGTGCAGGATGTGTCATTAGGGGGGGTCAGCTGACTTCTCCTTCCTCTCTTATGGGGGGGACTTTTTCCTCTTTGAGGTTTTGTCCTTCTTCTTTGACAGTCTTTTGTACATTCATCTCTCTTTTGGGGGGGAGTTTTTTCCCACTGGGTTTTCTCCCTTTCTCGGTTTGTGAGAGATTGCATTGCATAGTTTTGCTTGCATTTGCATATTGTACATGGGTACCTATCATGGCCTAGTAGCCGGGACCCATCTTGCATTGTTGACTTGAGTCTTCATTCCCCTAAGTTGCACTTAAGGGGGGGTGTTGGTGTAAATAAATATTCATTTTGGATATTATTACACTTACTTAAGTTAACTTAGGATAATGCATCTTTTCGTAGTTTGGATTTGAGACACTTAGGGAAGTGTGCACATAGGGATAGAGCTTGTAGGGGAAATTCCACCTTTTGTGGTCTTATTTTGCTGTTACACTCCACATTCGGTGGGTCATCCACCTCTTGTGGAATATTATATTATTTCTCCTACCTACCCTTAGTATTTCTTACCTACCCTTGTTTCTCATTGAGCCACATGTCATATTTTTGTGCTCATACATCCATATGGCCTTGCCTATATAAGCAGGTCTCTATTCATTGTATTGGTTAATCTAGTTGATCATTTGTATATTGATGAGAATACAGTTTGTTCTTGCCATTCTATTGTCTCTTTTATGCTTTTCATTGTGCCCTTGATCTTGGCAAAATCCTACACTTAGCAATAAGTTTGGCCTCCCTGCCTCGTATAAGAGAACCTACAATATGATTAAAAATGCTTGTTCTTGTCTAGATCTTCCTAGGAACACTAATGTAGATGCTCACAGATACCTCTCATTCCAATGGAAGGATGGCTCCCTCCTCTCTAAGGTCAAAGCCAAGTCTATCTACAAACTGCTCACTCATGATACCATGGTGATCGATCATATTAACTCCCTTTGGTATGTTGACCTTAATACATATGCCTGGTAGAAAACATTTGATAAACTATGGAAGTCCCCCATCCCCCCTAAAATCAAATGCTTTAGGTGGTAACTAATGTTGGATAGACTACCTATTAGGAATAAAATTGCTGCCTTCAACCTATGCTCTATATGTAGGAAGCCTGAGACTATGCGGCACATCTTTTTTGACAGCATTTTTGCCAGAGAGGTCTGGCTGATGTTTGGACTTTCCATTACTGAACATGTTTGTACTCTTGATATTATTGCTGGATTCATTCATGGCCTCAAGAAGGATGTTAACCTATTTTGGCAAATTCTCTCTTCTTTCATAGTTTGGTTTATTTGGAAGCTTAGAAATGAGGAAAAATTCCAAGGTACTGATAGGACTCTTACTGGGTTTTTTAAGAAACTCACACGTTATAAAATTGTTGCAGATATGTTTTTTGATGAATGTTGAGAGGGAGAAGCTGTTGTGTTTCCTCAGGGATGGCCGGGCAACCATGTTCATATATGAGATGAAGGATGGCTTTGAATGGGCTAGAATTGTGGAGAACCAGACTGCATTCAATGAGGCTCTAAAGAAACTAATCAAGGAACTCAGGGACAACATAGCTCCCTACTTTGATAAGCTCAAAAATTTTACCCAGGTCCTGGAGCGGAAGAAGGTGGTGTGGATGGAAGGGCCACAAGGATGGACAACATGGATGGAAAACCAGGATGAGATTCTGTAATAGGTGTCCAGTAGCCTCTAGTTGATGTATATGGTTCACTGTATATACTCTCTCTCGTAACTCTTTTTTTTGTAGGAGGTTGTCTTTGATCAATCGGATAATCCCACTGGTTAATGGTTGAGGCTTTGCCTCCCATCCTCATTTTTGTATAAACTCTCCTTATTTTGGTCTCTCGATATTTAATATAATAAAAATATTATAAAACAAAATAATAATAAATATATACATTATTAAATAAAATAATAGATAATAGTATTATTATATTTACTTTATCTTTAACAAATATATTTTTTCAAATATATAATGTAAATATTTGTTAGAAAGTGAAAACTTAAGTTTGATTCAAAGAAATTATACAATTGTTTTAAGAAAAAAAAACTCATTTATTAATATAAATATTTTCAACTTAATTATAGTTTAAGAATTTTAAGACAAAATTAATCAAATTTTAATTTTAAATATTTTTTATATATCACAGAACTCTACCAGTTTTTGATAAATGAAAATCCTCTCAGATTTTATTAAAAGAATATGATATTATATGATATTTAATGTTAATTTAAATAAATTGAGTTATTTAATGGGGATGTTTGCCTTTCAAATCAGTCATCGTCCAATACTATTGCAGGTCACGAGTCAACAGAAAGACCAGTATGTGGGACATCGTACGTTGGATGGGTATGTATGGTGCATGCATGCAAGAGGGAAGCCATTTTGTTGCCTGGGTAACCAGTGCCAACTTTTTGTACCTATGTTGTTTATCCCAAGGCACAATTTGACGTTTTATATTCTGCTATGACCTACTCTGCAACATTATCTTCACAGATTGAGAGAATGATCACCTTGCACAGGGGCAAAATGACAAATGGTACACCAAGAATGGGCAAGTTTTCTGATGACATATGACCTACTCTGCCAACTTTTTGAAGCCATTTTGTTGCCTGGGTAACCAGTGCCAACTTTTTGTACCTATGTTGTTTATCCCAAGGCACAATTTGACGTTTTATATTCTGCTATGACCTACTCTGCAACATTATCTTCACAGATTGAGAGAATGATCACCTTGCACAGGGGCAAAATGACAAATGGTACACCAAGAATGGGCAAGTTTTCTGATGCACTTCAAAATAGATGCAGAGAGGCTGAGCTTTGGGATTGGAAAACCATCCAAACACTTTTTAGGCTTTTGGTGTTGCCGGTTATTCTATATGGTTGTGAAGTTTGGGCCAGCAGTACCTTAGATTCTCAATGGAAGCAAATTGAGAGAATTCAAAAACATTTGATCACAAGCAAGTTCAAAATTAAAAGCACGGTCCCATATGATATCATGTTAAGTGAAACGGGTGCTGCCCCTATTGAGGCAACTGCTATGGTGCGTCTCATTAGCTATTTAAAAAGAACCGAGCAAATGGGAGAAGATAGATGGCCTAAGGTTGTTGTCAACGACACTTTGTGCAAAAGGAAGAAGACATGGATGAAACAAAACATCAAATGGTTGAAAAAATGGGATATTTATTTGAACTCATGCCCCACAAACAGCAAGGAGATAAAGGTCTTCGTTATGGAAAAGTTTTACAAGAAAAATTGGAGTATTGGGTTAGGAAGGAAGAAACAATACTATATTAATGAGTTCAACCCCAATTATGATCATCTTCAAAAAGTCTATATAGGGGTTAATATATCATGGAAGGCTAAAATTCTAATCGCATAGCTTAGAACCAACTCTCACCAACTTCGGTGTGAGACCGGGCGGTGGAAAAGGCCAAAAGAGATTTGGGAAGAAAGAGTTTGCCTGTTTTGTGTCAACGGGAGTGTGGAAACTAAAAAACATTTTATCTTGGAGTGTGAAGCACTTAAAGTCAGTCGAGAGAAGTTTGCCAATTTCCTAACTGCCAGCACATGGTATAACCTGTTCAGCGAGGAGCATATCATGAAGATGGGTGCTCTCATCATCAGCCTGAATAAGCAGAGATTAGACCTTAAAAAACTGATTCAGCTTGATCAGATTGTCCCATAGGCTATTCTTAGCCTCGTGGACGTTAAAATTCTTTCTTTCTTTCTTTCTATGAAGGCAACGCTTGATATTTCCTTAAAACCCCACCTATCATTCTAGGCAATATTGTACATTTTTTTTTTGATTGAGATTGAGTTGTTGATCTGTAGCTATGCGAAGGGCAAGGGTTGGCAATATGACAAGCTCTTATGCATAGGGATCACATGCCTTAGTGAATTGTAGGCAAGGGTAGTAGTCTTGCACTTATTACATATTGCTTCTAAAGTTCATTCACTTCTAGGTTTTTCCTCCAATACACATTATATCTGACAATGAGAAAAGTGGTTTGATTGTATTATAGTTCTACCCCATGTTGAGTGGCCAGTTTTCTCAGGTATACTTATCTCTCTCTTTTTTTTCTTTTTTCTTTTTTGGGGTTGGGGGGGGATTACACAACAATAAAAATGGTGTGCAAGAGAGGAACACGGTATTCAATCTCAAAAGGAGCATGGTGTGCAAGTGTGGCCGTGCTTTATTATAATTCAGTGGTGTCAATCGACCAGTCCTAAATCACACACATTAAGCAACATATTAAGCATAGAGAATGTTAGTCAACTTTCAATGTTTAACACTTTTAAGCTTAGAAGTCAAACCTTAGTGTGTATGGTTTAAGTCGTCCCGTGTCGATCCTATTAGTTATCCTATATGCCAAAAGAAATACATTTTATTTTATAATTTTTTTACTTTTATTATTATTCTGGTTGAGTGCAAGTGTGCTTTTTCTCTATTACAACTCAATGGTGTCAATCGCCCAGCCTTAAACCACACACACTAAGCAACATATTAAGCCTAGAGAATGTTAGTCATCTCTCAGTGTTTTTAACGATTTTTAAGACTAGAAGTCAAATCTTAGTGTGTGTGATTTAAGTCGTCATGTATCAATCCTATCAGTTATCCTATATGTCAAAAGAAATACATTTTCTTTTATAGTTTTCTTACTTTAATTATTATTCTTATTAATTCATTTCGATAATCAAATAAAATTACTAGATCATAAGAATCTATATATAAATGTGGGAATCTATATATAATTGTGGTTTGGGGATTAAACTTATTGTACCATCTTTACCTTGTGCTTGAATTGACTTGCCAATGATTTAAGGTAGGGACAATGTAAATTTTGTTTTATATTTATTTTGTGTAGTATAAATACAATTCAAGGAATGAAAGTAGCATAAAAGCCACATTATCCGTCTTATTCCTACTTCTTCCTGCACTCGAATAAAATTTTCTGATATGCACTTAGTTGGAAAGTTTCATTACCGAAAGGAAGAGAAAAAAGATTATTTAAACTTTTATTGGATCAAAGGAGGTTTATAAAAGCCATGGTTGAATGTGTATGCAAAAGATAATGCAAAAGATATTTATTTATTTTATTTTATTGTTTTGTTTTACTTGCCCATATCATTTCTGCCGTAACTTATTGCTTAAATGACTATAAGTGTATTACTTATACAACTAGCCATCCCAACAGATGTCATTTTATCTCTACCACAACAATATATAGAAATTTTCCAATGTTTTAGTTTATTACTTTCACATATACTAATGGATAACTTTTTAAGAGTAAATTTTATTTTGTTGGCATATATCTATGTAACAGAGAATGCAATATGCTTTATAAGTAGTCTTAAACAAAACTATAAGATGTCTACATCAATAATCTGTTTGGTAGAATGATATTTGCGATTTTTTATTTTTTTTAATAATAAAAGGAAAAATAATGAAGGTAATAATGTAATCATTTCCAACGTGTTTTGTATAAAAACAATAGATACTAGACAATTTAGGAAATGATAAAACAATACTCTTTATCTATCATACACTTTACGATACATGTTTCCTAAAAAGAAAATGTTTTCCTCCATAATTAAATTCAAGGAATTGAAACTAAAATGCTATTATCAGAACAATATGAGTAGATGTATTTGATTTCATGCCCATGGACACTACATTGAAAGCCCCCCCAAGAATTTGTAATTTAACAACATGGAAAACTCAATAATCTAATGAAGGAAATCTTACTCTTCTAACACACCAACAAAATCCCAATCCCCCTAATGGAATATCACTTAACTAACATTTCATTAATAGAAATTAAATCCTCAATAGCTTTATTTTGAAGTAAATAAAATGCATCATTGGGGCTTGTTCTTTGATTCCACAATAACACTTTTTAACCAAACACATTGAAAGATTTCATAAACTACCGTCCAAATAGTCATTCAAGACAATGGGAAAAGCACAAAGCCAAGAATTGCTCTTGCACTCCAGTATAAAAATCATTCAAAACCTTTCCTTAAAATTAGCATTATCAAAATAACACTTAACTATAATTCATACAGAAAGATCTCTCAAACTATCTTTCCAAAAACAATCTTGCATTTCACACTAGAAGTATTCTAAAGGAAAATGAACATCAAAGGTCTTGCTCTTCTCCCTATCATAATGGCATCATGAGGTCTCATGGACCTTAGCCATATCCTCGATCAAGATAGTAACTCTATAACCATCGATATTAATGGTTGGAGTGGTCATAAAAACACATTTACTCATTTTACAACAAAACACTGTAGTGTTCTCTCTAACACATTCTTTATAACTCATATACATAGAACTAAATATTTGAGCTAAACTATGCATAAGATAGGGAAAATATGACTTATCTTTCTCTACACAATCTTTTTCCTACTCTTCACTTTATATCCAAGATCTCCCTCCCACCTTCCAATCTCATTGTCTTTCCTCTAAACTTGAATTCTCCAAAAGAAGAAGTTGGTAATGGCCTTATCTTCAAATATTTATAGGATATATAGATATATCGATCCTAAACAGTCTCTTCCAAACCCTAACTCGTCACTTTCAAACAAGTGGACATTTGAAAGGTCTCGTCAATCCCAAATGACAATACTACATGTCCTAGAGGCCCCCAACCCCAAGGTATTGAGAAAATGAACCAAACAACCCTTTAAAGACCCATACAAAGATTCATATGAGTTTTGACTTAACTAAGGTTCTCCATACCCTAACCTAACTTAAACATCACCAACCAACTATCCCCCAAAACATATTTAAAGTAGACCCACATTAACACAAACATCTTAACAATAATACTCCCAATCCCTTAGTTAGGGCTGCATTTGCGACTTCCCCAAAGGGTGTTTAGTTTGGTCTTGGTGTCTCTCAATTCTTCATTTTACATACTTCCTTTCCTCCACAATACAAACAATGACATAATTAGGTCACAATAATAAAGTATTCTAATTGTTAGCCATATTCTCACAATCTTGTGAAGCATTAGTTTGATACTTCATTTTCGTCTTGTAATCATGATCATATCAAACGATTCTAATGTGCATACATCTTATGATAATTCAATAATATTTCCAATCAATTTATTCAAGAGCTATCAATCCTCTTATGCTATTCGATCATAAGGATTGTTCAATTATCATCCTAGATTGAATTGTATTTTCTTCAAAGTACTTAAAAGAATTCAACCAACTAAATAATCACATACCCACTTATTTAAGCAAGAGCATATTTTTGTGAGGCTAACCCTAATCTTCCTTCACAAGAGAAAGGGTTTCTTCATGCTCCTCTTCCTCTATCTAAGCAAGGGCATATATTTTTTAGGCTTCTCAAAACTTGCTTTATCATTCTTTCTCCTAAACATAAAAAGTCTCATAAACATTATGATAAAACAAAACTTTCCTTTTGTGCATATCATCAAGTGCTTGGTCATTCCACCAATGAATGTCGAGCCTTGTAGGATAAAACACAACTTCTTGGCTTTGGTTTCATCACTCTTCCATCTATTGATTCACCTATTTCTTCTTTTCATGACAAATGATATCGAGGTTCACCTCCATCCTATTTATTCTATCTAATAAACATTTTCTCCTGAGGTTATTATACCCCTCTTATTTTTTCATGTTTCTAACCACTATGTGGTAGTTGTATCTTTTTATATTTTCCCATTATCGTTCATGGTGGTACAATATTGTATGCAACATTACTTTAATCTATAGTAACAACACAATAATATTTATCATGGTTGTCCTCATCTATATTATGGGAGGAAAGGACAACTTATTTTTGAGGTGTATATCCTTCATGAGGATTCCCTATCTTCTCTCTTCCCCTTTTATTTTCCTTGAAATCTCATCATACTATACATGCTAATAGTTAAGGGATACATATAATCTACTCATGGTTGCATTCTTACATGCACCTTATCTACTTTGCCTATTGCAATGCTTGTCTATTATTGTGTGTTGTGGCCCTTATCTATAGTTTCCCTCTATAAGACTTACAAATCATCTTATTATATCAAAAATATTAAAATTGCATGGTGGTTTTCCCTGTACACCAGGGTTGACACCATATCGTTGCTTTTAAATTCTTAACATCGTTGAGATTTAAAAGTTATATTTTTATATCGTTGGTCCACCTAACATAATGCAACTTGCTAGATTATGTGCCTAATCAAATTGATTTTTTAACCAATAAAAACTTAACATAAGATAGCTTACTAGATTGTAATCTTTCTTTTTAACATTGTCATATGCTTGACCCCTAGTGATAGAGTAAACTAGTGTTTGAGATGTGTAATCTCTTTGATATTGATTACTTCCCTATATATTGGGTATATTCACACTTGAAGCAATAAATCATCCAATTTTCCTCTTAATTTAAGTATTATTCTATGTGTTCTATTTCCATTGGTATTTTAGATACAATGCAACATCAAACAACCTCCTAAATCGATGTCTCGTTTACTTTGTGATAGCTCAAAATATTAGTTTATTTGTTGTGTTATTCTTCTATGTACATTTATTATTTATATCTATATATTGATGATGGTCTAACCTCATATTTTTATAGTTTTTTAACTTTGTTGTCTTATGCATGTATTTCTTGTCCAATGTACTTGTTTCGTAGGTCTTCAGTCTGGAGGATGGTTCCTCCACTTGAAGAGTTTTTTCTTCCTCTACAATATCCTTTTAGCATTATTATATTTTTTTATTTTCTATCATCTTTCCTTTAGAATGCATATTCATGTTGATTCATAAGCCTACTAAAGTGGGGGTAAAATATAGTGTCATAAATTGCATACCCTTGCAATTTTACTTGTATTTTGTATTCACTTTAGTTTCCATTTCCATAGCATTTTTTTAGGCTCATTTTATCCCTTGCATTAGCCTTTTTCCCTTCTCAAGGTTCTCAAAATCCTTTTTCAATTACTACCTTTGTGTGTCACTTTTGTGTAAACCCTATAATTGTATTATCTCCCACCATTTTTTAGTGTGATTTATATGAACACTATCATCTAGCATAGATGTCTAAGAGTAGCGCTAGGGTCCCACGATATTTTATCATCCAAAATTTGTTATTGTACCTCTTTTTCAAGTTAGAGGAAAAACAATATAAATGATTTCAAAATAGCTCCTTTCCCCCTTTATTTCCCTCCTTTTCTCATTTTTAAACCAATCTTTCATTCTAGCAATATTGCTTGGATACTCTTTGGGATACTCTCTTGGGTTTATTTGGGAAAAATATCTCTCACTTGGCTCTCTTACACTCTCTTTCTCACACATAGATCTCTACAACTAGCTACAACACTTTCACAATAGTCTTTAAAGCTCTCTTGGGTTTCTCAAGCTTATTTAGTAATATCCTTCTATTTATATTGTATCTTTGAGCATCTCGGTATTTATCACATCCCTTATCTATTAAAGAATTTATCATTTTACCATTTATTTATCATTTTATCAATCATATATCATTTTATCTATGTGTTTATCTTTTATCTATCTATCTGGTTGATATTGAGGTGGAAACACCAAAGAAAGGACTTGATTGAGGCAAGTACCCAAGTAGCACCCCCTAAAAAAATATCTTCTTTGTGTGTGTAGGTGTTTATTAGAGAAATAAAAAAATTTGAGGTTAGTCGAAGCATTGAAGTGAACCTTCATTATTTTTGGATGTTATTTGTTCATGGTCCATACAAGACGATAACACTACACATAGACATTCACATGGCGTGTTGATGCCCTTGGTCAAGTATATATATTTAGGGTTTTATGGAGGAGATCACACTTGACACAGTTGGCATATAGAGGTGTATGTAGAAGGATATGCTACAAGTTTTGATTTGCATTGTCTCTCTCTTTGGTCTTGGTTATCTTCCTAGATGTTTGGTTTCACCTTAGAATGGATTTGAGGTTGTTTGAAGCTATGTCATCACCAGTTTTTGTTCATGTGATGTCTTGTGGGAGATGATGTGTTGAGAACATGGGAGAGCATTGGAGACTTGTGGTGAGAGTTATACTTGCAACATATTGGTTTACATGATATGCATTTTAGTATGGATGTTGATACTACATGGTTATGGTTACACTTTCCATATGATGTTATTAGTGGGTCTTTGGGATATATTGACTATTTTTAGATTTGATTTTACCTATGTAGTGAGAGTTTCAAGGTGTATATATGTGATAGGTATTGCTTTTGGAGCTTATGGTTGCATGTTACAAGTTATATATGTCGATGATATGAGATTCACTTAATGTGTTTTGTATACCTTGGAGGTATGGATAGTTGGATGTATTAGCACTTGTTGTGGGTGTTATTTCAGCTATGGTTGTGGGTTTTTGACAACTATCGATGCATTTGATACCTTTGGATTGAGTGTTTTTGTTTAAGATATCAAGTGAGGCGAGACTTATATTTGATTGTGATAGGTTGTGTGGCTTTCTCTTTGGATGGCCTCTTATGTGCAGTGAAAGTAGCATGGTGGAAGGTGAGAGAATTCATGTATGATATGGTACCAGCCACTTTGTTTCTTGTTGTAGGTACCTTGATGGAGCACATGAGTCACTTTGATTTCTTGATGGTATATGTGGCTAGAGAATTGCACCTTGTTCATGTATGTGGTTACTTATTGTCCCTTATTAAATGTATATAACACGTGGGAGAATATTGGTAAAATAGGTGTTGTACACCTTGCATAATAAATTTTAGAATTGTAATATTTTATTTATTATGTGAGCTGCAAATGATTGTGTAACGTGTAGATATTCCTTTGGAATATTCTCGAGGCCACATTATGAGTTGTATTATAACATTTGTATATTATATTTTAATTATTCAATATTAGAGAAAGTGGGGGTAGGTATCACATGGTTTTGTTGTAATACCACTTGGTGGTTTTATGGGAGCTTATGTCTATATAAGCAACCACAAGGGTAGTTGTTTGAGTGAGCTAGGTTAGCATTTGTGGAGGTTGGAATTATGGCATAGGATGTGTGGTTACATGCTTGTTCACATGGATTGCTTGTTCATGGTTGGGGTTTTGAAAGCTTTCGTGGTGTATTTTACTGTTACATTGTTGATTATACATGGATGATGAATGCTTTTGGAGGCTGGGTTTCACCTTCATGAGGGTTTTTCCAAGGTATATCTTGTGTCACATTTTCATGGGTATGTTGTCTATTCTTTGCAAATGGATTCTAAGTGTTAATTTTCTTGATTAATTGATTGGGTTATGTGGAAATTATCATTTGTATGGCTGCAAGTTTTCTTTCATGATACTCTTTGTGTTAATGAGAGAACGAGATTGTGAACTTATATCGAATCATAATTGTGGAGGGAGTTTCATCCTCTCATATCACCATGATGAATCTATCACATGATTAGTGAATTATTTTATTTGTGTTTTCTTGATTGATGGAATGGTGATGTCATCTTGTGTGTCATTGTTCTTTTTATGACACATTGTGTGTGTGTTAGGGTACAATTTGGCATGTGAATGTTGCATTTTGAATGCAAAAAATATGTTCATTTCATTTTTGTCTATTAAAGTCTCGAGCATGATTCAATGTCATGTTATACATATCTTATCATGGTTATATGTTTATGATCCTTATCTAGCTCATATCCTATGATGTAATGCTCATTTATCATGCTTACATATTTTAAACCTATTATTACATATTGTGATCCTTATCTTGTTTATCTACTCATGACTCCATGATTATCACTTTTTTCTTATGATCTTTTCATGCCTATGATTTCATTCTTATGCTATTAGACCTTATGATCTCTTATCATGTTTCATCTTATGATTCAATCCTTATCTTGCCTTTAGCACCATGTTGATCTTATCATCTTGTCCATATTGGGAGAAATAATATTTACATGAACTTTCACATTTATATCATACTTAGGAGAAACATTATGCCTTGATTCTTATCATGAATTTTCAAGTAGATTATATTCTCTTTATATGAAGATATATCTTTAAATGTTATATGTGCTTATATAGTCACATCTTACACAATTACTTTATTGCTTTTATTATTTTTGTATTACTTTTCTCTCTCCAATTCCTCACATCCACTGTATGTAACCAATTGAATTGGGGACATATATTTGATATAATTTTATTATATTTCGCATATGCATAACATGACAATTTGTTTTCACGTGATGTGAAGACTCATCAATATAGAACACATAATCTTTGATTGCTAAACATGATCATATCAAGTAAAGATCTATTGTTGCATCATGTGGAGACTTATGACTACAAGATGCAAAATATTTATTACACAACGTATTTGTATTGCATGGATATTAACTGCCACGTCACGTGGAGACTTATAATTTATCGTGTAGAATTGTATTACCACAACCCATGAATTCTTTTCACAGTATTATGTAGAATTATATTATAGTATCATATGGAGGTTGATTAGATGGTAATAACACATGTGCCATATCATATCACCACATCAGATAAGGGATTACCATATCACTTATTATAAATCTATAAATTTGTAACCCTTCTTCCTCATCTCTTCTTTTCATTTTTGTAGATAGTTAAATTAACTTGTTGTTTGAACCTATTTTAGTTATTTGATAGAAGCTACTAAAATTGTAAATCTTTTATTATTTTGTAGTTTTGATAGAACATTCATTCCAAGGAGCATATAAAAATTATTCAAGAATAATCTATTACTTGTATTGCATATCATATTTGTTCATGTTTGAATATTTAATTTTCAGATTAACTAAGAATGTCCATGCACATTAAAATTCATGCTCGTGGAAAATTCACATGCATCAATGTGGGGGAACATTTAATGGTGAAATTCACATGCCCATATCATTCTCATTTAATTTTGTGCCCACTTTGGTAAAATATCTCAAATGCAATCTCATACCAACAAGCGACATAGTATTGTTCTAGGTTTCACTCGTTCCCTAATCCCTATCCATTCTTATTTGCTTCTAATTACACTTATTTCGATACATTTTCCACTTATCCTTCATTATTGTGCCTATAGCTATCTCCACTCTCATTTTCCCCTACCTTAAAATTATCACTTAACCAAGTTCATTTCTACAACACTTAGGATAAATCTCATAATTTATAAGAATGAACCTAGAGCCCAAAGATTCAAATTTTAATTCTAAGATTTATTCCATTTTATACTAGCCATTATGAGCTTAAATGGTATACATTTGCACAATATGTTATTTTTTTTTATAAAGGATAAAGTAGTTTTTGAAGGGACCAGATAAACTATTTTAAAAATGTTTCCACAAGGATACTCACATCCAATCAATAACCAACAACTAGAAAAAATGCTAAAACACACAAGAAAATAGGAACAAACCAAAAAACACTAATGGAGGTATTGAGGGCCTCAACAACCTCAACCTCCAACTAGTCTAAATTTTGATACACATTCTTCATCTCTTGGATATCATTTTTAACCTACTTAGCATATTTTTGTAAATTGCCCCCAGTTCGATAACACGAGCCCTTCTTATCAACCTCTTGATTACCCTTATCAATTATTTCCAAATCAATATATGCCTTGTCAGAAGACTTAGAAGCCTGAAGCTTCTACCACTTATCAATGAGATACTTAATGCTCTCATCACTATTGTGAATAGCCTTATAGCTCATATTGACTAGATTAATCAGATCATCATTTACCTTTTTCATCTTGGCCTTGAGCCCAACAATACACCCTTCATAATCTATTTTCATGATATTGACATCCTTAGCAACATTTTCTTATCATCCTCGTCAAACCTAGAATTACCTTCTCTATTTTGAAGGGACACAATGTTGCTCTACATGGATCAAATTCTAATATTAACTTGATTGATCTCTAAAACTATCCAATTTGACCTTCTACATTGATCAACAAATGCATATATGACCTCCTGAAGTAGGTCCTCTAGATATTTTCTTTCAAATTTTAGGAAAGGGGAATCCTTCTACAAATGTTTGGGGAAAGGAGTGTTGGCATCTCTATCCTTGCTAGTACTAGGGGGAGAGGAAGGGGAAGAGGAAACCCCTAGAATACCTTTGGTAGCAGTATCGTGGTTCTCAGAGTTAGGATTATTTTCTTCTTCATCCCCAAAATTATACTTCCCTATTGAATCATCACCCATAAAATCCAACCCCTTAGACTTCAATGTAGCCACATTAACCATATTCCATTTTTTTCTCTTACCCTTTACATCCTAAGGGATGGAGGCGTCCATCTCCTAGGAATTAGACTCACTCTCCTTGGTTCTCCAATCCTCACCCCATACTCATAATCGTTTGTTTCAATATCCATATCATCCATTGTTTTAGAACCCAACCCCTCATTATCAGCCAGAGGAGGGGAACCATCCTTCCAACTTCTATCTTTAGAGGGAGAGGGAAGGGCCTTGATATGATCAAGGATAATGAGTATTAAACCCTCATGAAAAATAGGGTTCCTCTCATTCTTTCTATACTCTTTAATTCCTAACTCTAAAGAAGCTATCGGGTAATAAGGAAAAGACACCTTCTTCTTATGTCTAAAATGGTTCAAAAAAGAGAAATGAAAGTAAAAAATAGTCATGTATCTTCCATCCAAGGTGATGTATTGCATAACTATCTTAACCATAAACTCCCAAATAGATTTGAGGGATTTGACCTGGTATCCACCATTAGCCTTCTTCACTAGTTTATTACCCTCCTTTCCTTTGATAAATTTTTGCAGGGCCACCTCTGAGGATTTATTGAATCTAAATTTTCTCCTCCCCTCCATTGAGAGCCTTTTTTTTTCTATAATGAGCTCTTCAAAGATCTCAACGCTTTTGCTATAGAATGAGAGAGTTCGGTCCTTCCATCCATTGAAGAACATTTTGAATCTTTCAAACCCGAGTCATGGAGGCACTCTGAGTAGGGAGTCACTCCACCCCTCATCAGGATTCTCCAAACCTTTTTAATTTCTCTTGATATTGTCACACGTTATAGAGTCAAGTTTGTTCCTCTCACCACCCATTGTGAGTAAATACCTAAATACCACACAATCATAGTCAGCAAAAAGACCCTGAAAACCACATCTAACTACCACAAAAAGACAAAAGGTTCACATAATATGTTTTTGATTAAGTAAAAATAGGTTTTAAGGGACCCAAAACCCGATTACATTACGAAAGATGAGCATGAAAGAGACGAAACAAAACAGCTGCAAAAGACCAGCCCAAAAAGGTTCACATAATATGTTGTTATGTCTTAGTGTTGAAAGATATATTCTATTACCCTTAAAATCATAAAGGATAATGATCTAATGTCAAGAGAAGTTAGTATGTGCAAAAATATATGAATAAATCCATTAAAATATCATTAGATAGACCTTTAATGAAACATTATATCAAGGAAACAAATAATACTAAACAAAATTAGTTAACCCAGCCTTGATGTCTTCCCATCGTCCTCTATCTTCAAGGATCTTGTGGATCTATGGGTTGGCTCTCAGCAGTTGCATGATCTACAAGATGACTATTTGAAGGATGAGTAGCTACATGATTTAGATGAAATGCATGATTGCCATGATATAAAAAACTATGCTAAGATTGTGCTAAATGCGATGATACTATGCTAGTATGCTAAATGAGAGTGAATTAAAGATCATGGATGCAAGATTCAAAAGCTGAGTAAGTAGAGCTCATGAATAAAAATTGAGACCATTTATAGATTTTCCAATGCAAGAGGTGAGGTGATAGGATTCAATGGTGGAGATTTAGCCTAGAGAGATGGACAGTGAGAGATGAAGAAGTTGGAGAGGAGGTTGAGAGATAGGACACTTGCCATCCCTAGAGGGACAAGTGGCAAAGAATCTCCAACAAATGCCAACAAGAAGGCAAGTGGAATATAGATGAAGGACGTGTGACAAAGATGCCATGTTTCCTCAAGAGAGAATGGACACTCCAAAGGAGGTTAGGATGAGGAAGTTGGAGGGGATAGGGTTATTTAAATCCAAGGTTAGATTGGATGGGCTATGTTAGAAAGTGGTTAGGTTAGGTGGTTAAGGATTAGGAATCATGTGACAATTTGAATTAAAACTCAAATTAATTAGAAAGGGATAATTAAATAAAACCAATTAATGAAATTTGTTTATTTAATTAGGAAAATGGAAGAAATGAATTATGGAAGGAATAATTAAGGAAATGAACCTGTATAAATAAAATTTTCAATTTATTTATAAGTAGAAGAATAATGGCTTATTAATTAAATAACTTGGTATTTAATTAATTCTCTTGAGGCCAAATTTTTAGTGTATATAGTGAGCAATTACAAAGTGAAATCACTAGAGCGCAAGTTTGATTTTCTTAAGGTATAAAGAACAACATCTACATACAATCTACATGCATATTGGTGAAATCTATCTTAGATCTTCATTCCAAGACTTAAATTCAACCCATCCAAGGATTTATATTAGGAGAACTTGACCTCAATTCGACTTTTTTTCTCAAGATGTTTCTAGACACTAGAGTCTTTACATGCTTATTAATTAAATAACTTTGTATATAATCAGTTCCCTCTAGGCCAAATTTTTAGTGTATACATTTTGCCCCTCTTCGAAGCAATGTGTTTGCAACATGTTGGTTCAACGAAAAATTAACTCAATGCCCTAGACACTCCGGATACTGATAAAATTTTGATTTTTGCCCTAGACTTCAATAATCACCTAGTAATGTGTGCATGCCCCCCCGAGAGACCAGAACGGAGAATTTTTCAAAATTTTAGGGTTTTTTGATGATTTTTTAAATTTTTATGATTTTGGAATTTTCAAAGAATTTTTAATTTTTTAGGATTTTTTCTATTTATTAATCTCCCAATAGAAATGAGAGAATGACTGTGCATAAAAAATTAATTTGATAAGTGGAAAATAAAATGCTACTTAATTAACCCCCCTTTTCACCCCTTAGTAAGGTAAAAAGTGAAAAAGATTTACTATTAGTTTTTATTTGCACATAGTGATTTGAAAATTTGAGCTTTGAGAAAAAACGGTGATCCCATACCACGAGCACCAATTTGAGCGAGTATGACAATTCCAGTGACCTCCAACATGTGGGCCACCAATACGTACCTCAGAAACCTACTAGTGTTTAAATTTTTGAAATTTTTGGCATGTTTTTCTGAATTTTAGTGCGGTTTTTTCACTTTTTAGTGTATAGAGTTCATTGTTTAGCGCATCTAGTCTTTAACGCATAGGTGTCTAATTTTGGCACATAGGAGTGATTTTCTAGCGCATAGGTAGATTTAGCAGGTTGATACCAAAGTTTGGTGCATACATGTGATCTTTTAGCGCATGACCTAGTTTTAGCGCTTTGAGACCAAAGTTTGGCACATACATGATGCATAGTAGCGCATTGAGGTATTTAACACCTCCGTGAAAAAATTTAGTCTATTGGTGGGATAGTTTAGCACATGCATACCAGAGGAGTAAGTATTTATTCATTTTCCTCCTTTGTGATTTGTTTTTGATTAGTTTGGATTATCGTGAGGTTAATGTTGGATAGGATAGATGATGATTGACCTCATGATGAATAAGAGTCAATGATAAACGCTCAATGAGATTGATTGAAATCTCACATGAGCTGATTAAGTTGATAGATAGAATGATTAATTAAATGTTGATACAATTATGTGATAAAATTGCAGGAGGATTTAGGCATATTATAGTCTCGAGAGTGATTCTCGAAGACATGGCAGTTGATACCTCATCTAGTGTAGGTGAATCTTGATATCATTGCTAGATGCAAATTGTCTTCATTGATTGAGATGCCCCAGTATAGGATTAACAGGGATTTGTTGAATGCAATGGTTGAGAGGTGGCACAGTGAGCATAACACCTTTCATCTACCCACCGACGAGATGACAGTCACATCAGAGGATGTCTACTGAATCCTGTGGATTCCAATGGTGGGAGATATTGTTATGTATGATGTGACTGAGTAGGGTAGTACTGATGCGCTCAGGAGGATATTTGATGATGATGAGATCTATGACTATGATATTGCATGGCAAGATATGCTAGACCTGTATGATTCATTACATTATGTGCTAGCAGGATTTGTTGGAGGATTTCTATGTCCCAACCATAGGTCGAAGGGATTATCTATTGGCTAGGTTGAGTATTGGAGAGTATGATTACATAGGGTACACAATATTCTTGGGGTTCTTGCATGCTTGCACATCTGTATCATGATCTTCATCGAGTTTTATACCTTGGTTCCTCTAGCTTATTAGCGGGAGCAACTATTCTAGATTTGGTCATAGGAGCATCTAGTTGTCACTCGACCATTAGCAAACAAGGATCAACTAGTCGGGAGGCCCTATGTTTATGGATATACAGGTGTTATTGTCTAGCGAAAGCTAGGAAAACTAGAGCATTGGAGACAAGTTTTAGATGACCTAGATACAATGATCTAGAGGTCGTACTTAGATTGTGAGCTGTGGTTGGAGGATGCCCTTGAGATGCCATATGTGTTTACTTCTAGATATCTGATTGGAGTGACTCCCTTTGTTATTGAGCAATTCATTTACACTCGGGTATTCTGATTGGCTAGGTTCAGGGATTTCCACATGGGGTTGCACTATATGCACACATATGATTGGATGTTGCAGATTGGGGTCTTACTATTTCGTATGAGACAACATGCACAAAGTACATTCCACTTGGTGCACAGGAATTGGATTATATTTATGGTACCATAGATGGGGGTATGACTCCAAATTATTCTCAGTATTTTCTGCCATATCAAATTTTGAGGTTATCTTGTCTAGATGAGCCAATGCCCACATTTAATGATGAAGAGGATAGACCACCTCGACAAGTACCTGGATGGTGGAGGGGTGGAGATGAGGGTGGTGAGGGTGGAAGAAGTGGAGGGGATGGGGGAGATGGTGGTGGGGATGGTGGAGATGGTGGTGGGGATGGTGGAGTTAGCTGCTCTAGGTAGTGGAGAGATTAGAGAGAGTTTCCTAGTGATTGGGAGACTCGGGTGGTTAGGAGGAGGAGATCTGGGAGACCTCTTCCACAATACATAGGTAGGATAGATGTCCTAGGTTAGGGGGTAGCACAATAGTAGCAACCAACCCAATAACTATGCCATATTCAGATTAGAGCGCCTTCTCATCAACAATAGGCATAGATCATTGGGCTACAGACTTTGGTATAATGGCTACAAGGGAAACTCACACAGATGTAGGCTCAGCTAACATAGGCACATGGACAGATTGCCTCTCTGACTGTAGAGAGAGATGTTGTTATTGAGATATATGGCCACACAGAGGCCTTGGCTAAAAGATTAGAGAGAGTTGTTGTAGGGACTATCACAGGTGACACTATCAGAGAGATTTGTCAGTCGAGCAACGAGATTGATTATTATCGGAGGTTATATTATGCTATCGTTCCTTCTGATCAACATGCAAGCACTAGGTCAAGACATAGTGGATCACATACTGAGAGCAAACGTGTTATCAGACCACTCCACAAAGATCCCCCAAATAGAGATCCTGATATAGGTCCATTTGAGGTAGCAACAGGTGTAGCCAGGCCTACCACCACAGGGGGAGTGTTGTTTAGATTGATATGCTACATTATTATTTTGATGTATACACACTCTAGAGACATGTGATGATGCCTGCCATTTTTTCTGATGTATCTCTCATATTTTGTGATATCATTGTACATTGGACATTGATTATTTTTTTATTATATGAGATGCAATGGATACTATTGATCTATATGTTTCATGATGTGATTGATGCATTATTTATATGATTGTGCATTTACTTTTACATGCTTTATTTGATATATATGTTGAATGTATGCATTTATTTACATGATGGATGCTCTTATGACGTTATGTAGCTTATGAGTTTGTTGATTATGAGATGCAATGCATGATGAATCTATTTATGATGTTTGAGAATTATTTACATGATTATGAGATGGGTGGTAACGATTATGATGATCTATTTTATGACTAATGTAATGGTTTATATTATGAATGAATGTGCAATAATGATCATGTACTATGTAATGCATTTCATGGTGTTATGATACAATGTATGATATTAGGTATATATTAACATTTGATGGTTTATGTTTATGCATGTATGATTCTCATTATGTATAATGAAAATGATATGAAATGAATATAAAATATGATGCAATGCTAATAAATGAAATGTGCAATGATTTGATGATAATGTGATAAATGAAATGCAATACATTACAAAATGTGATGGTATATGAATGACGGTTGCAATGCATGGATTATCCACATGAATGACATGATGTATAATGATAATAACCTAAAATGAAAATGGCATGAAATGAACTGCAATGACAAAATGAATGTAATCATATACACAATGGTTAATGTAATGCAAAATTCTAATGCCGCTACATGCAAAATGAATCTAATGAAATGATGGATGAAAATGATGATTAATGCGATGAAACACCTATCATTAATAATTACAATGATAAAATGCACACTAATACTAATGCAATAAGTTGAACTGAAATGTAAGATATATGAATTGTTTTTTTTTGTTAATGTCCAATGTACTCAATAAGAGAGATCACACCATTTTAAAACCTCGAGCCTTGGAGAAGTGATGTCTGGCATGCCATGCAAGATGCAATATGACTGAAATATACTCTATATATGTAGGTGCTAATTAATGCAATGTTGTCATCAGATCAATCATTTGATCATGCTTTTTATCATCATTAAGCCTTTGAAATTTTGTAAGCTAGTAAAAAACATCGATGGTATAATTAAACCATGATGACCTGAGTACTACTTACATGGATTTTGATATTGTGAGTTAATACAAGCATCAAGGTAAAAATGAACCAAGATAACTTGAGTATTGCTTGAATATAACAGACAGAAGTTAATCATTTTTCTATGCAAGTCCGAAATGTGCTCGATGATGCTTTGTTGATCATGTCCTACGAAAAATTTGCACAATACTAATGATTAACTTACAGACAACAAACAAAGAAAATATCTTACTCCTTCCTTGCTCCTCTAGTTCAAGACATCCTTGAGTCACTCAGAAGGCGTGATGGAAAAAATCAAGATAAAATAGTTGAACATTCTTGCTAAATTATTTAAACCAAGATTTATAGGATATCATCCATTTATATTTGGTTGTGATGTTGAGTTTGATAGTTGTTTATGTTTTAAAAAATTTCGATGTTTAATGTTGAATTTTGTGATCTTTGTTTTAAGAGTGTTGTCTCACTATTTCCTTGCCTGTTATGTTTTAGGTCAATGCAAATTGTCCAACTAGGTTCAGGATTTTGCCTCCAGTCCAAAAAAAAACCTTTATTATAGATATATACGATGATCCAAGCCATGGTGAGAAATTACATATGATGCATGATTATATATAAGAAGCTTTATTGTGGATATGTACAATAGTGATGGATAGAAGCAGAAAGATACATGAACTAATGGATGGAAGAGATAGCTAACAAATAGCTCATGTTTCTAGGTTTTCACCATTTATTTTTGTTGCACTTTTTCTCATATTTGATTTTTTTGGATTTTTTGTTTTTTCACTTTTTTGGATTTTTTGCTTTTTCAGACATAAAATTTTATGAGATGCATATTGTTGATAGGTGCATTGAAAAAATAACCTTCTAATGTTGATATCTAGTAGGCCCCATAACCATATGCAACCATAATGACAAAAAAAACCAACCAGTTTGGTTCAAACTTCCCTTTCTTTTCATGATCTTGTTGGTTGCATGGACCATCTTGTAGTACTAGATCTCCAACCTAAAACACCCTATGCCTGGACTTGTGATTGTATCTCCTTGAAATCCTCTGTTGATATGCTCTCAGATGATCAAAAGCATTGTAGTGACGCTCTTGTAATAATTCCAACTCTTGCAATCTGGATACTCATTGATCTTCATCTGGAATGAGACCTTTGAGTGACACTCACATAGAGGGTAAAGATTTCTTTATATTCATAAACAAGGGAATATGGTTTTTCTCTAGTGGGTGTGCAAATACTAGTATGATAGGACCATAAAGAAGGATTTAACTAAATATGCCAATCTCTACCAGCGTCATTGATTGTCTTTTTTAGGATTTTCAAGATTGTTTTGTTGGATGCTTCATCTTGACCATTTCCCTAAGGATAATATGGTGTGGAGAATATATGATAGATCTGAAATATTTCACAAAGTTCTTATATATCCTAATTTTTGAATGGTCACCCATTGTCAGTGATGATGGATATGGAATAGCATAGCAACAAATAAGGTATTTCAAGATAACAGAAGCAATTTATTTCCATGTGACCTTCGTGAGAGGTACTGCTTCAATCCATTTTATAAAATATTCTATGATTGTTAGGATGAACTTATGTTCATTAGAAGGAGGATGGATCTTTCCCATGAGGTCAAGACCCCACTAAGAAAAAGGCCACAAACTTGCAAGAGGGTGCAGCTCCTGAGCTGGTTCATGTATGAGATTGCTATGAAGTTGGCTTTGTTTCCATTTCTTAGCATACTAAAAGGAGTCTTTTTCCATAGTAGGCCAATAATAGCCCAATTGCATGAGTTTTTTGGCAAGAGTAAGACCACTTGAATAAGTTCCACAAATACCTTCATGAACTTCTTTCAAGGGATTCTCAAATTCTTCATGTTCAAGGCACCTAAGGAGAGTACCATCCATACCTCATCGATAAAGTGTGTCAGCGATGATGGTGTAACGAGGGGATTGTTGGATGAAGTTTAGATTTTGGTTTCTTGATAGGTCGAGGAGGAGAGTATTGTCTTTCAAATAAGTATAAATTTGACCATAACGAGAGGAATCAGGTCCTACTAGGTGGCAAATGATTTGGGTATCAAAACAATCATAATTAGGATAAAATAGTTCTTCCACCAAGAATTCATAATGAACTTGATTTTCTTGTGTCTGTAAGAGAGAAGCAATTGTAGCCATGGAATTTGTTTCTTTGTTGTCAGTCTTTGGGATTTGTGCAAAAATGATTTCAAAAAAATACTTTTTGAAGCCATCAACCATTCTTTTGTAAGCCATTAGTTTATCATCGTTTGTTTGATAATCATCATGAACTTGATTGATTATCAGCTGAGAATCTCCATAAATATGTAGCTTTGTGATGTTCCATTCTATGACCATTTTGATTTCAGTGACTAATGCTTAATATTCTGCTATATTATTGGTGAAAGGAAAGCTCAATCTGTATGATTTTGGAATGGTATGACCTTGAGGTGTTATACATAGTATACTTGCTCCTGATCCATGTTGCATATAAGATCCATCAAAATATAATTTCTAGGTTTTCTCAGTGACTGTGAGAATATCTGCATTTAGAAACTCAATGTGCAACAAATTATCATCATGCAAGGGTGCTTCTGATAGCTGATTGACAATCACTTGACCTTTGACAACTTGTATGTCAATGTACTCAATATCAAACTCGCTTAGGATCATGGCCCATTTTGCTAATCTCCCCATTAACGTTTCTTTATTGAGAAGATACTTAAATGGATCTATTTTGGTTATCAGCTTAACTAAATGTGTTAGCATATAGTGTCACAGTTTTTGAGATTCAAACACTGCAGCTAAACATGCTTTCTCAATAGATGTGTAGTTGAGCTCATATCCAACCAAGGTCTTGATGATGTAGTTTATGGCTCTTTCTTTTCGTTCATGATCTTGTTGTTATATAAGAGCTCCCAATGATACATTTGTGGCATATATATAGAGAAGCAATGGTTTTCCTTCAATTGGTGACATTAACATAGTTGGATTCATCAAGTATTCTTTTATTTTGTCAAAATCTTCTTCACACTTGTCGTCCCATTTGAATGGAACATTCTTGTGTAGAAAATGGGTGAATGGATGACACCTATCAACTAATTGAGAAATGAATCTTTTGATAGATTTTAGCCTTCCCTATAGAGAGCATAGTTGACTGATGTTCTTAGGTTATTCCATTTCCATGATTTCTATTACCTTAGCTTGATCCACTTCTATACTTCGAGCTGAAATAATATACCCCAAAAGTTTGCCAGATGTGACTTCAAAAGCACATTTATTTA
The DNA here is from genome assembly GCF_030272615.1 of Cryptomeria japonica. Classification (NCBI taxonomy): domain Eukaryota; kingdom Viridiplantae; phylum Streptophyta; class Pinopsida; order Cupressales; family Cupressaceae; genus Cryptomeria; species Cryptomeria japonica. The sequence continues at coordinate 538,934,455 of NC_081415.1, forward strand.
CATTAAGGTGCAACTTGTATTGTCCTATCTATTAAAAGATCTTATCTAACATCTCAAGTTGTGCTTCTCTAGTGTATGATTTTGCTAATAAGTCATCTACATAATCTTCCAAGAATGTGTACATCATGTCATGGAAAATTGTTGTCATTACTCTTTGATATGTAGCGCTTGCATTTTTCAGTCCAAAAGGCATGACTTTCCAGTAGAAAGTATCCCAAGGATATGTGAAAGTTGTCTTCTCCTGATCTTCAGGTGCTATTTTGATTTGATTATACCCTAAAAAACCATCCATTAGAGAAAATATGGTGTATCCCATTGTTAAGTCCACAATGATGTCTATGTTCGGCAAAGGAAATTCATCCTTTGGACACACTTTATTGAGATCTCTAAAATTTGTTTAGACCCTAATACTCTTGTCTGGCTTGGAAAGAGGAACAATGTTTGACACCCATTCTAGATAGGCAGTTGGTCTTATGAACTCCTCATATAACAATTTCTTCAATTCTACTTTTGCAAGGAGAGCTATGTTAGGATGCATTTTTCTTAAATTCTCTTTAACTAGTTTAGCTCCTAGATATACATTTAAGTGACACATTATGAGATTGGGATCCAACCCTAGCATGTATGCTTATGACCAGGTGAAGTTTATTTTTCTCTTTTCAAAGAATTCAATGTAATTTTTCTTCTCTTTCTCTGGTAGGGATGTTGCTAGATGTAGAATCTTTGGATTGTCTAATGTACCAATGTTAACTACTTTTTTTGGCTCAATTAATAATGAAGAACTCTCCTGATAATATTTGGGAAGAGTGTCAAATCTCCCATCCTCTATCACCTCAAGGAGGTTTTCACCATCAGATATGTCCTTTCTTTTTACTTTTCCTTGATCTATTATTGTCATTAAATTTTTTTCAACATTAGATCTGACATTTTATTTATTTATTTTACTTTTGCAATTGAGAGATTTGGCACCCCCTCGATTAGAAGATACGTTATCAAATTCACTAGTGGAAGGTGTTTTGGGTTCTACAAGTTCTACAACATTGAGATATTGGGCAATGGCATCATCATTAGGAAAGGTATATATCTCAAAGGGTTTATTATTTTCCCAATCGATAATCTTTGGATGGACTAAAGGTAAAGGGTCACTTTATTCATTAAGGGTCAAAGGCTTCAACAATTACCTCCAAGTCTAAAATGTTACTCTCCTTAGAATGACCTGTCTTGATTAGAATTTGATCATCCTCGATATAGTCAGAATCGATAAGTTGTGATTCTGATTCAAGTGATTTGTACTCTGACATATGTCCTGCATATGAATGAACTATATCCACATCAACATATTTTGAATAGAAAGATCCTTAAGATGATTCTTCAAAATGATATGAGTCCCATTCCCACTCATTAGAGTCAATCTCACTGGAAGCTTGTAGCTTGCAAATTTGTTGATATAGATTATGGGTAGCTTCTTCTCTTTTGATAGAAAGTTCTTCTTGTCTTCACTCATATTCTTCCTCTTGTTGTTTATGGACTACTTCTTCCTCTTGATGTTTGTGTGTTACTTCTTCGTTTTGTTGCTTGCAAGCTACTTCTTTGTTTTGTTGCTTGCAAGCTACTTCTTCTTCTTGTGTGTGAACTAGAATGTCCTGTCGAAAACCTAGTCTTGATTTGTCCTTGGCATGTTGAGAAGGAGATTGTGTGGGTTTTGTGATACCTTATTTTCTTTTTCTTTTAGGACCCTTGCCGTTGTATCCCATTTTCTGTAGAATATGAAATCCTTTTCCATATTTTTCTGTTAGTATGTTGACATTTTTAACTTCTTGTGTAGATTCATCATCTTTATATAGTCACTGTAAGATGCCTTTATTTTTTGTTTCTTTAGATAAAGTTCTTGATTTGACAAATTCCCCATCAAATATTTTGAGTGGTTTTGACACTAGTTGTTGCTTTGAAGTTTATGGTTTCCCATACGATCTAGGAGAAAGTGGTAAATCTTGTAGATAATATTCTCCTATTTCTTTGTCCTTCAATTGTAGATTTTTCTCCAAAATTGCCAAAGTTGATACGAAGAACTCTCCCTAGGTAATGAAGTCAAAGAAGATGTCTCTCTATTATGTGGGACAATGACATCCTAGACTAGTTTTAAATTACTGCAATATTGGAATGGATTGGAATCTTTTGAAATTGTGATTTCTTGTCAATTGTAGGGGAACTTTAAACACTGGTGATAAGTTGATAGAACGGTTTGCATATCATGGATCCATAGTCTGCCCAAAAGTACGTTATAAGATAAATTTAGGTCCAAAACTTGACATATTGTATCTTTTTCTATGGGTCCTATTTTGATGGGTAATACCATTGTTTCTTTGGAAGAGCATTCTTCTTAATCGTATGCTTAAATTGTGATATTTTTTTCTGAGGATCAACTACGTTTTCAGAAAATCCTGAAGCAGAGACAAGATTGAATGAGAAAATGTTTAAACCCGCCCCTCCATATTATAACAAATTTAATGTGCATTTTATGGATGAGAACTTTGACATGGACAAGAGCATTATGTGGATATTGCAAAGACATGTCATCATCTTCTATGAAAGATAAGAAACGAGGCACAGTTAAATGTCCCACCATGGCTTGGAATTGGTCAACAACTAAATCTTTAGGTACAGTGGTATACAATAGAGCTTTTTCTAGGATCTCTTTGTGTGGCGATGAAATTTTTAGAAGTTCCAATATTTATATTTGTGCGGCTGTCCTTTGTAATTGATCCACTATGTTGTATTTTTTGGAAATGGGTGACTTGTTAATTGTTGGACTTGAGAAAATTACTTTATCTTTACTTCTCGTGATGTATTGTGCGGGATTAGGTTGGGGTTTCTCTTTAACCATAATAACATTAGCCACATTGTTGTAGGCGTAAGCATAATTAACTTTTTCTTTGCCTTTGTTGTCTCTTAGTGTTGATGCTTCACCCTTTTCATAATTTGGGAGTGGAGTTTTAAATGTAGTGTGTGACTTGTTTGTTTTATGTCCATCCACCATTATTACCTCGTTATATATCAATTCTTAAATGACATGTTTCAATCTTTGACAATCATTTGTTTGATGTCCCAGGTTACTTCAATGATAATCACAATTTAATAATTGTCATTCCACCATGTTGGTTTAACCTTAGGCTCTTAAATCTCTTACTTCTAGTAATCTGACCAATTTATTTGCAAGAACTATTTTCAAAGCCGATTTGAGTGGTTCCCCAATAAAGTAAATTTTCTATGAAAGTTAGGAAAAGATGATTTAGGTTTATTGTTATCTTGGTTAACCACTAGTGTATGACTTGATAGATTAAAGATGGGTTGCTTTGGTTTTAAGTTGTTAGCCTCCACCACTCCATCATTGACAATGTTTCTATTTCTGGTCCAAAACTTTGGTTTATTTTTGTTGTTATTGTTGTTGTTGGAAGAATTAGTTCCTTCTTTATAAAGTTTTTATACTCCTCTTTTAACCAAAGCATCTTCAATCTTGATTCCATTTTCAATATTTTTTTTGAAACTTGGAGGACATTATAATTTGAGTCTATAACTCATTTCACTATTTAAATTATCAATGAAAATGTCTATCTTTTCGTTATCAGGTATAGGGCGAGAGTATCTAGAAAACAACCGCTTCCATATTTGCAAGAATGCCATGAATGGTTCTCCTTTTTTTGTGTGTGTGTGTTGCATAAATCAAGCATGGTAATCTCGTGTTGAATGTTGTATGAATATTGAGAGATAAATTTATCCGCAAGTTCTTCGAATGATCTAATACCAAGTGGAAGTTTTGAAAACCACTCCATAGCTTTCCCACCTAAACTACTTGGAAATAACCTCATGAGATATGTCTCATTGTGTGCAAATTCCATGCTCAATGTGCAAAATTCCCTTACATGATCTTGGGGATTAGTTTTATCATTGTACTTATCATATTTGGGAATTTTACAGTGTTGGTGCTCAAATCAACAGAATGGAAAATTCTATGAGTATGCCTTGCTCAATGATCAAATCCTCCAATTGATTTGGCCAACTAATAGAGTGAACCTTTCAAGGTTTCTAACTCCCTCGATTCAAGCTTTGCAAAACCTAAGTGACTGTACCTGAGCACCAATTTATTTTCTTACTTGGTGCTTTTTATAGCAGATTTCAAACTATATCTTCTACTTCTAGTTTTATCTTAGAGTGGCACATACCTCTGGGATAGATTACTTTATTATTCTGATTATTTGGTCTCTCCTACTTTCTTGATTATCTTCTTTAAATGAATAAATCTTCTTCTATAATCCAATTCCTACTATACTTCCTTTAACTGTTTCTATTTTGAGTCCTACTTATATCTCCTACTAGAATAAGAATAGAATTGAAAATGATTTGATTGATCTTGAATTGAATTTAATGTGCAACTTAACCAGTGCCTTATTTATTTTGGGCAATAGAGTCATTCACTTGTAAATCCTATGTTTAACTCTGAAAGACACTTTTTAAATCCTCCTTTGGATGGATCTGTCAACTACCCAACCTCCAATTCTATATAATTGTATGGTGTTATTCATAGTTAGTTTAATTGAGTTTAACTTTTCTTATGAAAAACCAATTAAACAAGACACAACAGGCAAAACAATTCTCAGATGTATCTTGATGCTCCAACTATGTAACAACACACAATTTCTTTATACAATGACTTAGAGTAGTAATTATCAACCACCAATAATTATAACAGAGAACTGATTCAAAAATGGAAGATTCCACAACACAATTTGCAAATAAGGAAACCAATTTCTTTGTATTACTTTGAAATGAAATCTTGTTCTTGAAACATCAAACTGCTTGAAACTTAAACCATTTGAAAAAATTCCTAAAACTTTTGAATGCTTTGCAAATAATTACATTGAGTATTTTATAAAATATCAAAGGGTACACCCTTTGAAAGAAGTCTTTTGGAAATAAACTAAATGCTTAAAGAAAACTAATCATCTAGAAACATAAATGCACACTAGTTAAATGTGCCAAGTATTTCTCATTGTATCAAGAGTCACAATCATGGATGATGTCTCAATCCTCCACCTCCATTAGCACCATGATTTCGATGTTTTCTACCACTGCATCAACATCTTCATTCTTGGCAGCCTTCAGTGCATCCTTGACTATTTGTTCCATTTTTTATCAAGTACGGATGGGATGCCATTTGATCCATCACTAAGGAAATCAACACCCTCAAATCTTAGTGTTTCTAAATAATCTTTATGGACTTTCATCAGTCCCTCACAATTTTGCATGGCTTCAGGGTCTGCTTCATCTTTGTCTTGGATTTCTTTGAACCACTCGTGCAATCTTTCATCCAGTCTTTCATGTTCATTAATAACAATTTGGTTCTTAGTGTATACATCCCAGTATTTGTCCATATTTGTCTTCCAATTTTTATTATGCAAACCTCTTGGGTTTAGGGGTGGAACCAAGCAATTGGTCTAATAGATCTTGATTTAATCTTCTCTCTTCTACCTGGGTTTCTAAACTAGTCTCCTCGGTTTTCTATTTTTTCCCTTTCCCCTTGCTTGTTTATCCTTTTTGCCTCTACCTAGTGATAATCCTAGAGGATTCGGCTAATACTGAGAGGGGGGGTGAATCAATATTAACAAAAACTAAAACTTTTAATACCAAGATAGACTTATCTCAGATCTGAAAAACATTCAACACTTAAACCAATTCTTCATAACAGAATTCCTTATCAAATCTAGACAGTCAATTCCACTTAAGCAAACTTATTAATCAAATTAGCCATCAATTCAACATTAGATCAACAAACATTGTTACCAACTTATTAACTGATCAAAATGCTTCATCAACCATATAATCATCAATATTGGTAACCACTTTAAGATCTCTGATAAACAAAAATAACTTGTCTTAACCGGATATTATAAATAAAACATGAACATCACAAGAAAAAAATTCCACACATGAACACCATGATTTTCATATGGAAACATAAATAGGGAAAAACTAAGGTGGGAATTGGTACCCAAAAATATATTGCACTCTTTTGGAATGCACCCTGTTAGGAGCCAAGCTCAGTTAGAAGCTTACAATGATGCCCTGTTAGGAGCAGGCCCTGTTGGGAGTCACTCGGTTAAGGGATTTACCTTAGCCCTGTTAAAATATTTGATCTATTAGGATCAACTTCGCAAGAGGATTTAGAACTTAGATATTGAGTCACCCTTTTAGGGGATTTTACAATATGAGGCTTGTTAGGAACTACTCTGTTAAGGGATTTTACCTACTGTAATTGTTATAGAACAACAGTGAATGATATATATATATAGCACTCAATTGCTTCCTTGATCAGATCTAATTAATTTCTAAGTTTGCATCACTCTGGCAAAACTTCTCACACACCCTGGTTTGGCTTCACACACTTCTCAAAATCACCAACACTTCAAAACATCAACCTTATTGACATAAATAACTTGTACAACTAGGTTGGCATCAAAACCCTAAGACTTACTACGTAGATCATCCCAAATATTTACAACTCATTACAGATCATCATAGACATCATTACAATCAATTACAAATCCATATCAGTCATTGAATGATCATAAATCGTCACAGGAAGTCAATCTAGTACAAACTCAAACCCTTAGCACATTCCCAAGAAATTCGCTCTCCAAATGCACCAAAACATCTTTCAAACACATCACACGGTTTGCGTTGCGTTATTATCAATATATCAAAAAAATATCCTTCTGACTTCTCAAGTCATCCCGATGAAAGCTCTGCCTTTGAATTTGTTGTGAGTTATCCCGATAGAAATATTCCAACCAAAAGCACACCATCAAAGTAACTGTTCCAATGTCCACCATTATGCCTATTTCAGAATAAGTTATGCTATTGATCATATGTGATTCATTATCCTGATATTATTAGTTATATTGATAAGGGTTCCTTCTTTAGTTTCCTTTCATCGCCATAGGTTCCTCAGATATTGATTTCTTTAGTCACAAATTCATAATTCAGATACTTATCTCGACACTGTTCCATTTATTTGTCATTGGGATAGTTTTAATGATTGGAACCATGTTGATATGCTATTAGAACTTCGTAAGTTATCGCAATGAAGGTTCATAAAATATTCTTTTACATTTTTCTTTTATCGGGATAGCTTTCTCTATTGGCATTACATAATGTTGCTACTCCACCTTTGGTGGTTACTGTTGGCCATTTGGAGGAATTGATTATGTGTTGCATTGATGTCTTGTCATTGATGTCAACACTAGTTGTTTTGGATGCTTTACCGGTATCCTTTTGGTCCCAATAGGTTGTTTGGTTTCTAGTTGGATTAGATCATGATGATCTGGTATGCTCCGGTATGTTTTGGTTTATGGAGTTGGCTTAGATCTGCTATTCATGTTACTTAGATTCATGTTTAGTTAGTATGTTTTGGTTTATGGAGTTGGCTTAGATCCGCTATTCATGTTACTTGGTGATCAGATGCTATCATGTATGTTGATAAGCTTGGTTTGTTGTTCCAATGAGAGTTTCACCGACAGAGCATTGTTGAAGATCTTTGATGTTATGCATAAGTGGTGTTGGTGCGGCTTCTAGTAGAGATTTAGGATGTTGATGGTGATTGTGTTCAAGACTTGGTTGATTAGGATCATTGCTTTAACGTGTGTGGACCTAAATTGGGTCTCGGTTTATCTAGGTTATGGACCAACTTGATGTAACATGTTGTTTGGACTTCTCGATGTGTTTCTAGGATGTCTTATGGGTTGGATATTATTTTTTTGGTCTCATGCCGACATGTTTTGTAATTATGTAATTGCTTTATTGTCTGGTGGCCAAACTTATTGTTTGTGGTCGAGGGTTTGTATATATATGATCTGCAAGATCTCATTGTAGATCATATGGAAGGGATATGGATATGTAAGGAGCAAAAAATCTAATAATAATTCAGGCAAATGATTTGGTCAATCATTGGTGATCGAGTTGGGTTTATGTAAGAGGATTTAGTCCTCTGGTATTGAGCTTAACCAGAACTGTACTCAGGCATAGGAGATGCTATCATTGCAGTTCATTCTCTCTTCCAGATTGTAGTCTATATTTTTATGTAGTCAATGAGACTCCTTTTGTGATGAGTAGTATGCTCTAGGTTGTTGGCCTTCCTGCAAGTGCAGACCCCTCTATTTTTAATCACATACTTACTGCAAAAGTATTATCTAACTGCGGGTAGGCTTCCCACTGTGGTTTTTCTTTTTACCTGGTTTTTCACGTACAAATCTTGGTGTCATGTGGATGGTATTTATTCTTTGATTGTTGTTTATTCTTAATTGGTTTATCTGCTATTTCGTTAATTGGTTTATGCATTTTGGTATTAATCTTTTGGGTTTCGTTATTAAAGTTTTAATTGCTTAAGGTTTTGGTAATCTATTGACAACTGATTCATCTCCCCCCTCTCAATTGTCTTTCGGTTATTTGAATTGTCTAACAATTGGTATCAGAGCTCTAGTCCTCTCTGTAGAAGCTTAACCACTTGAGGAGGATCCTATGGTGACTAACAGTTCAAGTTCATTTGCTGCTATCTTTCGAAGAGAAATTCCTAGGCTTGATGGAACTAATTACAGAGTATGGAAGATTCAAATGGAGACTCACCTGAGATGTCTTGGTAAGGAAAATTGGGAAATCATAGAGAATGGTGTAACTCCTTTTAATCTGCCATCTGACAATCCTCTTCCTACAAACTTGGATAAGGAGCTTGAGAATGATTGTAGAGATAGAGAAGCCCTCTTGTGTGCACTGTTTGATCAACAAATAATGGGATTAACTGACAAATCAACAACAAAGGCTATATTGGACAAGTTGGAGACTCTAAATGAAGGTGACCCTACTATTAAGATTGCTAAACTTGATGGTTACCAGGTGAGATATGAAAACTTGAAGATGGAAGACGATGAAAGGATTATTGCATTCATAGAAAGGGTAAACAAAATTGTTATGAGAATCCAGTGTTCTGGTGGGTATCTTAGTGAAGATGAAATAGTTTCTAAAGTCATGAGAGCTTTGCTACCAACTTATAAGATGAAGGCTATTGCAATTAATGAATTGAGAACAATGGCTAATACTTATATCAATAGAGATACCTTGGTTGGGAAATTATCTATTTTTGAGCTTGAAGAATTTGGACCTTTTGGAGCTGTGAAGTTTGAACCTACTTTTCTTGCATCTACATCATCAACTAACAAGCAAGATTGGAGAGCTTTGTATGAAAAGGAATTGGATGATATGAAAAGAGAAGATGAAGAAATTGAGCAACTTGAAGCTCTATTTTCTATAAGAGTACCTAAGGGACCGGTAGGAAGTAAGTATAAAGGAAAAGCACCTTTTAAATATTTTCCATGTAATGAGATAGGTCATTTTGCATCTACATGTCTTGAAAGGAATTTAAGATTTGTAGAGAGAGCTAGAAGATCTTTTAAGCCCAACCTTGGATATCAGAACAAGTATCAGTACAGTAAAAACATAGATAAATCATGCTACATTGCGGATGAGGAAGGTGTGACTGATTCTGATAATAAACTGATGCAAGACTCTCTTAGTGGTTCTGACAATGGAAAGGAATGGGTGTTCTTGGCTATCAAGGAAGATGATCCAACATTGGAAGAGAAGGCTCTTTCTGCTAAAATTGAAGATAAGGATGAATAGGTAATTGACAGTGGATGTTCACATCATATGACTGGAGATAAAAGGAAGTTTCTATCTTTGCAAGAATTTGATGGCGGGTTGGTTAGATTTGGAGATGACAAAGCATGTATGATAAAAAAAAAAAAAAAACTATATCATTGGATGGTAAGCACAATACTGATAATGTTTATTATGTTGAAGGTTTGAGGCATAATCTTTTCAGTGTAGGACAATTGGTGGATAAGAGATTTTAATTACAATTCAATGATGGAAAATGCAAAATCATTAATAGATCTGGAATGGAGATTGCAACCGGTACGTAGATAAAAGGTGTATACACATAAAAATTGGCTATGAGCAATTAAATAAATATTTTATATTTATTTAATATTTATTCTTCTATTAAAAAGTTAATTTGAAAATATTAATTTATTTAATTCATTTCTTGTCTTTCTATTAATTAATTTAATTGAAATATTTTATTAATTAATTCATCTATCCTATTCCTCTAATTAATTAAATATCTAGTATTTAATTATTCTTGTAATCAATTAATTGAATATCTAATATTTAAATATTTCCTCCAATCAATTAAATATCTAATATTTAATGGTTATTATTCTATCCTATAGTCTCAAATATTAAATAATTCTTAATTATTTAATCTCTTTTCCAACTCATCCTTCCATCTCCACTTCATCTTTCCTTTGCCAACTCATCATTCATGTGGCTAAAGATATTAATATTTCTTAAATATTAATTCATTTATCTCCAACCTTCAAATTTAATGAAATATTGTGTACGTACACATATTTCTTAAATTTTCTTCTATATTCTTTCCAACATCCCTACATCTTAGGAAGGACTTGAGTTCACTTGTCCTCTCATGCCTAAATCTTCTCCAACCATCCCTAGATTCCCTCAATTAACAACCCAGTCAAGGTGAGATGACTAACACTTGTCTTCTCCTTCCCTCTTTCTCTCAACCTTCACCTTTGCTCACAACCATCCAAATCTGCAGATCTGATCATTACCATTGATCCATGCCACATCATCTTATCCTCTCAAAGTCTATAAAATCAGAAGTTTGAATTGAGAAAGAGTTAGTCTTCAAGTGAGTTTTCAAGCTAATCATTTGTGAAAACTTATGCATCTATGAGTTTTAATCTTGAAGCAATTTAGCATAATCATTTAGTATTTCTCATTTAGCATAATCATTTAGTATTGCATATCATAGTATCAGTTAACTATCAGTTATTAGTCCATTCTTCATATGTCATCTTGGAAGCTATCAGTGTTTGTCTAAGAGCACACCATCTGCAACTAGGAACAATGGAGTTAGGACACAATGAGACATAAATCATGAAGGTAATAATAGTGTTTTTATTTTATATCAATTTCATGTAGTTTCATTGGTTGAGTTTGGATTTCTTGTAGCATTTCCTTTGTATTTTTTGAAACTAACATGTTTCAGGTAGTATTTTGATGATGAAATTCAAGTCGACACATTTTGGCGCCCACCATGGGGATTAGAGCCTCGCATATTCTTTCTAATATCCTATCTAATTCTCACAAAAAGCAAATTTAACGCATTTGTAATACAGATTCATGCCTGTGTGAGTTCTGACAGCACCTTTATTTGATAGGTTAACGCTTTTGTCCTGCAGGTTAGCGCATTTGTCATTTAGGTTAGTGCTTTTGTTTGTAAATCAACACATTTAATCTTCAGAACAATGCTTTTGTCCTTCAGGTTAGCGCTTTTGTCAGTTTGGTTAACGCTTTTGTCAGTGAATTCTTGCTTCTTAGTCCATAGAGAAGCATTTTTGTATTTCAGGTTAGCACTTTTGTCCTTTAGGTTAGCGCTTTAGAGGTGAAAGACAACACATTTGTTAGAATAGCGCTTTTATTTGTAACTGACAGAATTTTCTTGCAGGTCCGAATGTCTAAGAACTTAAATTTTTCAAACTACTGACATGTATGTGCAAGATTGTTTTTAAAGCAAATTGCATGCATTTCCTCACCTAGTTAATTAAGAGTTCTATTTTGGAAAGTAACACATCATGTCATGCTCATTTAGCTTAACTAAGGGGATAAATTAACAACATGCAACTTGCATTTTGAGTGACTTCTTTAAAGTAGTTGCACATAGATTTTAGAAGGCTAAAATGAACTTGTGTTTTCCATGCTTGATGAAGTAATAGGCAAGTATGCTCTCACATTCATACGGTGATCAGAAAACCAGACCTAATTTCTTTTATGTATAACCTTTAGAGGGCCAGTGAGAGGGGAATGACCCAAAGTGGAAACGGGCTAATACCGAGTCCTTCCAATCCACTCTAAATAAATTGTGTTTGTAACGAAAGTCACAAGCAAAATGTGTTGATAAGTTCATACCGACACTATGTTTCCCCATAAAACCTATGGAGTGTAACCTCTATAGGCTAGGAACCTTCTGTATTTATAGAGCTGAAAGTGCCACATGTATGGCCACATGACCGAAAGCCTTTACTAAATACCACTTGTACTAGTTGCCAAAATCCTTCTAATTGTTAGCGCAGGAGGTCGGACCACTGAAGAAGCTCACACACATAGGGTTCTTAGTAGAGAGAGAAATTTTTCCATGGGGAGTTTTCATGGAAACTGGTGCTTGGCTGCCCCAAAGAAGTGAGTGTCAAGGGTGGAGCCAATGGGGTCAAGCATCTAAATATCCGCTTTGAATAGCGTAGCCTCGGGGGAAACCCCGTGTGAGATTCAACAATTATTGTCTCACCTTGCCATAGGATTTGTACTTGCTTGTGCATTTTGTTTTTCAAAAACATTGTATCTTCTATGTCTATGACATGTTCAAAATGGTCAAAAATTGAAGAAAATCATCATCTGAAAATGAACAAAAATCCAACAACTTGCTAAAAGATTTAAGAAAAATCCTTGAAACATAATCAGAATAGCACTTTCAAGCAACAAAATAGTGCTTTTATCCCATAAGTTAACACTCTTTACTACAAGAGTTAGCACAAAGGCTTTTTCACATCTAAAAAGTATATCAAACCAAAATTTCAACATCAGAATCAAAACACTTCTTGAGTAGATTTGTCTCTAAACTATCACACATTTTCAAACTAGTTCAATAACTGGGTCACTAATCCGACAAACTATTTCTGAAAGGTTTCCATAAGCATAAACATTCAACAAGCTATTGATTTAAACATTTTAAGTGCAAAAATCAACATCGTTGTCAAACTTCTCATCAAGATATATCAAATCCTTTATCACGAAGCTTGATCAATTCATCTTGTGTTCATTATCTTGGATATATCTTTCCTATTTTGAACCTAGGTCATATCAAAATCAGAATTGCACCAACTTTGGAATCAAACAAACTTGTAAACTATCAAATGCTTATATGACTTTTAAGTATCGCCTTAAGAGAAGAAAACCCAGGTATAAAGCTACTCATAAAAGAATAAGATTCTTGTATATCAATCGCAAGATCTTATTAAAACATAGGACATTCCTACACTGTTTTCGTCACTATTAACATGGCTGCGGGATAGAGTTTGACGGAGAAATTTTGCAAGGTCGTGCTTTTAAACAAAGAGATGCTTTATCACAATGAACAAATAATAGTGGTAAAATCAACAAAGCATATCTTCCTATACCAATAATCACCTATTGACTTGTCCTTTGAAAACCTCAATTTTTTTGAAACAATCACATGCCAGTTTAGACTAGAGCTCAATACAAACAACTTAGAAAACAACAAAAACAAATAGAGGAAGAAGATAATCCGATGTTACAAACTTTTGGGTATACGGTTGTTGACGAAGAAGCGGTCAATAACACCATTAGAGACCTTGAGCAAGATTTCAAATTTGATAGACTAATAGAAAAATTATTGGCAAAGCATAAAGAGAAATATCTTTTGATGTTGGCAAAATCATGAGCTAAATTGCCACAAGACTTTAACATGGAAAGCTTGAAACAAGATGCAGAGGCAATTAACACCCAAAACACAGATGATACAAATAACAAAGATGTAAACAAAGAAAGTCATGAAGAGACGAGAAAAGAACGTGATGACACAAGAAGAGAGCGTAGTGATAAAAGAACTTATGAAGAAATAAGGAGAAACTATATGGATAATCCGTTGTTAAATCTCACTCAACAAATGCAAACTCTACAACAATAGATACAAGATATGCAAAATGGAACAAGCTCCAAGAAGTATTCATTGGAAGATATATGCCCATATCCTTTCGAAAAAAATTTGAATATGATACCATTTCCACAGCATTGCAAGATCCCCAAATATGACAAATACGATGGACAATATGCTCCTCAAGATCACATTAGGGATTTTTGTACTATGAGTATGGAATTTGCACACGATGAAACTTACCTGATGCATCTTTTCCCTAGGAGTTTAAATGAAAAATCAATGGAATGGTTTTCAAGATTACCATCTGGAATCAAATCTTTTGAAGAACTCATGAATATATTTATTTCACAATACTCCTACAATGTAAGGAATGAGATAACAATGCTAGATTTATGCAATGTTAAACAAAAGAATGGTGAATATTTTATGATATTCTTGCAGCGATGGAAACAAATATTTAATAGGTATCCAAGAGATGTACCTAATCAAGAAAAGATGGATATATTCATTGATAATCTTATCAGTGAAATGAGTTATCGACTAAAAATGCAATGTTCTCCCTCCTACGCCAAGATGTTTGAGAATGGTCTAAAAATAGAAAACGCGATGGTAAAGAAAGGAGAGCTAAAACTTTACAATAATTCTTACAACAACAACAACAATGGCAACAATGACATACCCAAGTTCTGGTCAAAGAATAGGAATGTCATCAATGGAAGAAATGATGACAATAGTGCTATGAAACAACAACCAATCTTTAATCTATCAAGTCAAATTCCAAAAAATAACAATCAAGAAAGCAATAAATCCAAGTCTTTCTTCTCCAATCCTCGTAGGAAATTCACAAACATTGGAAAACCATTGGAATCAGCTCTAAAAACTCTTCTTGCAAACAAACTGATTGTTTTACCAGAAGCAAGAAGTTATGAACCACAAGTCAAGCCTAATTGGTAGAATGACAATCATTTTTGTACTTACCATCGGAATAAAGGACACCAAACAAATGATTGTCAGAGATTGAAACACCTTATCCAAGATCTAATCAATAATGGAACTATCATAGTGGATAGCCATAAGACAAATGAATCACACCTAGCTTTCAAAACTCCACTTCCAAATTATGACAAAGGTGAACAATCCTAATTAAAATATGACAAAGGAAGAGCCAAAGTGAACTACACTTAGACATATGATGATGTGGTAAATGCCATCATTGTTAAAGATAACACACCTTCATAGCCAATCAATGTCATTATGAGAAGCAAAGTGAAGGTCACCTTTCTGGGTATAACAAAAGACTCAACATCCACTTCACAACAATACAATTTAGTAGAGAAATTATAGAGAATACCCGCTCAAATATTAATTTTGGAACTTCTCAAAGTTTCACCTATGCATAAGGAAATTTTGGAAAAATCTTTAGTAGAAACAACATTTTCAAAAGACTTGGATGTGGATCAATTCGAAAACATGGTGGGATACCTTATAGCCCCTTATTGCTTATCATTTTTTGAAAATGATGACACGTCCTTGCAACATCCTCACAATGCTCCCTCACATGTTGAAGTCACCATTAATAAAACTTGTGTCAAACACATACTCATAGCTGGTGGAGTAAGCTTAAACATTTGTGCATTAAGTTTAATAAAAGCTTTGGGATATTCAGAAAATGCAGTAGATCCAAAGAAGAAAATAACTATTAAGGCTTATGATGAAGCAGAGCGTTCTTCTAAAGGAACTATGGTGTTACCAATCACAATAGGACCTATGGAAAGGAATACATTATGTCAGGTTTTAGATTTGAACCTCTCTTATAACATTCTTCTGGGAAGGCCGTGGATTCACAACAAGCAAGCAGTTCCTTCTACATATCATCAATGTGTAAAATTTCCTCATGAAGGACAAGAGGTCACTATAATTGCAAACTAGCCAATATTGCAATAATCTGAAGCCAAAACAAGATACAAGAGTTCCACATAACAAAGAATCAGTATATCCTACCAAAGAAATTCAAGAAAAGTTATGGGAAACCTTTGAGAAAAATCTCAAATTAAATGATGAAGGAATGGGAAAATATTCTTTGCATAATTTTCCAATTTCACCTAAGTCATATGGAAAGCCTACAATTATCCAATTACGGACCTCAGAGAAATCAAAAGACATGTTTAACAAAGCATTTGTTAGAGCTAGAACACTTGAAGAAGAAACTGAAGAAAAGGACATTCTTGGTTGGTTGTACAAAGATGAAAATGAAACTATAGCAATAGCTACAGAAATCAATACTACCATAGACCAATATGGCAATGGTTATAAGATCATGCAAAAAATGGGATATGAAGGAAAAGGACCAATTGGTAAGCGACATCAAGGTATTTCAAAACCTATTTGTCCTCACTCACAATCTAAAGAAGATAAATCAGGACTTGGATATCTAAAATAAAATCAAAAGCACCATAATTATCAACAGCCAAAGGGAGAAAGAAATCAGTCTTTAAAGAAGAAAAATGGCAAGAAAAGATACATCAAGCAACAAAAATAGTAAACAATAAACAAAGGCAAGAAGAACATGAGAAACAAGAAGATGATATTGCAATCAAAAGAAAAGAAGAATATTGTCAACAAGTTCAAGAAATACGAGCAAATGCAAAATCTAAACAAGATATTCTAGAAATAATGAAAATAGAGATGGCGGAAATCAGGGAACTTTTTGCACCACACAACATTCCTGTGTGGTATAGTGGTGTAGTCCTAGACAATGGTTCAAAGATAGATTCAAATTAATATGAATGGGGTCCAGATGTCTCATCTAGTATATCAAGTGAAGAAAAAATGAAGAGCAAGCGGCTATCACAAAGGAAGACTTGTCTATTACAAAACAAAAGATGGAGTTAGAAAGAAGACAAGAAGAACTCAAAATCCAGATAAAAGAGGCATATACAAGACAACAATAGAAAGGGGATGACAAAGACAAAGAAGTAATGCCACAAGAAGTACAAACAGATATGGATCAAGCATCTGGAAATATTAGATTTCTATCAAATAAAGAGCAAGATGTATTGAGGTATGGCAGAACCATAGAAGAACTAAGAGATAGTCAAGTAGGATTGACTACTAGTTCAGAAGAAGCTGAGTTTGAAAGAAGACAAAAGCTAGCAAAAGAATTCTCTATATCATGTACAAAAGTATGTCAACTTCAAAATGCAAATGAATTTATTGAAAATAATCAAGAAGGAACTTGCAGTACTAAAGATGTGTGTGTTGATATAATCCATTTGTTTAAGGGAAAAATGTCAGATGAAGAACCATTTGAGTGTGAACTACAAAATACAATACTAATTTTGTTAGAACTAATTGGAGAACACTTGGGAGAGATTATCCTCAAGATCATTCTATCTATGACATTACCTACTCTATGCCAAATTATGACCATTATGTCATGAACTTTGAAGGACCTAACAATGACAATGATTATGACTTACCCCTTCTTCATCTTGAACTAATTGATTGGGATAATCTAGAAAACCTTGAATTAGATGTCTTTTCCAATGATCATGACTTAGTTGTGTATCTTTATGTTGTCGAACCCATAACACCTAAGATATCTTCTATTGCGAAATCAAGTAACGTTTCTTATAGTCAAGAGAATGTCAAACTTTCTAGTTGCAAAATTGAAATAAAACAAGGAAAGAGACCTACTGTTGAAAACCATTTCATGGCAACACTAGATCAATCAAAAGGGAAAATAAAGGACGTATCTGATGATGAAAACCTCTTTGAGGTGCCAGAAGATGGAAAGTTTGACATCCTCCCTGCATATTTTCAGGAGACATGTGCTATTCTAATAGAACCAATAGAAGAAATAAACATTGGCACATCAAAGGATCCCAAGATACTTCATTCTCCTGCCTCATTATAAGATAAAGAGAGGAAATAATACATAGAATTCTTCAAACAAAGAAAAATAAATTTTGCTTGGTCCTATGTAGACATGCCAAGACTTAATCCAGATCTTATAATGCATCATCTCAATGTGGATTTAAAAGCAAAACTAATTAAGCAAAAGCTAAGGAAGATGCATCCACACATCACTCTTCTTGTAAAAGCAAAGCTAAAGAAACTATTAGATGTGGGTTTCATAAGACTTGTTGCCTATCCAGAATGGGTTTCAAGCATTGTACTAGTGTCAAAGCCAGATAAAAGCATAAGAGTCTGCACCAATATCAGAGATTTGAACAAAGCATGTCCCAAAGATGATTTCCCACTAGACCCAACATTGATATAATTGTTGACTTATCAACGTGGCATGAGATGTTTTCATTAATGGATGGCTTCTTAGGATACAATCAAATAAGAATCTCTCTTGAAGATCAAGAAAAGACAACATTCACCTATGCACGGGGTACGTATTGCTAGAATGTTATGCCTTTTGGGCTTTAAAATGCACAAGCAACTTATCAAAGAGCTATGACAACAATTTTCCATGATATGATGCATACATTTATGGAAGATTATGTAGATGATATACTTGTAAAATATCATACAAGACAAGAACATTTGAACATCTTAAGTAAGATCTTTGATAGGTTGGAAATATATAAGTTGAGATTAAATCCAAAGAAATGTACATTTGGAGTAACCTCTGGAAAACTTCTTGGGTACATTATATCAGCTTGTGGAATTGAAGTAGATCCTCAAAAGTTCAAAGCCATCATGGAAATGGAGTCACCAAGGAACATAAGTCAATTGTGATCTTTACAAGGAAGATTGCAATCAATCAAAAGATTTGTCTCTCAATTAGCAAATAGATGTCATCCATTCACTCATCTTTTACATAAGAATGTTCCACTCAAATGGGATCAGAAATGTGAAGAGGCTTTTATGCAAATCAAAGAATATCTCATGAATCCTCTAGTAGGTATCACCAAACAAAGGGAAACCATTGTTTCTCTATATCTTAGCGACACATGTATCATTAGGCACTATCCTAGCACAACATGATGAAGAAGGAAAATAAAGAGCAGTGTATTACATCAGTAGAACACTTGTCGATTATGAACTGAATTATACATCAATAGAGAAGACATGTCTAGCAGTTGTATATGCAACTCAGAAGTTGCGACATTATATGTTGACTCATTCTGTGAAACGAATATCAAAGATAGATCCACTAAAGTATTTGCTGAACAAGTCAATTTTGACAGGCAGACTAGCCAAATGGGTTATGATACTGAGTGCATTGATATAGAATATGTTGATTGAAAAGCTATCAAAAGACAAGTCATTGCTAATCAATTAGCTGAAGCACCTTTACAAAATGACATACCATTGCACATTGAATTTCTTGATACAAACTTTCTGATAGTAAGCACAAAATTTTGGGAATTGTACTTTGATGGTTCTTATACGCAATATGGATCAGGCGCGGGAATTTTATTCATCACACCTCAGGGACACACAATTCCAAAATCATATACACTGTGGTTTCCATGCACAAACAATACCGCAGAATATGAAGCATTGACTATTGGGCTCAAAATGGCTATTGAATGGAATATAAAGTAATTACATGTCTATGGTGATTCACAACTTATCATAAACCAAATAAATGATGATTATCAAACTAAGGATGACAAGCTCATGCCCTACAAACATCTAGTAGAAGAGTTTAAAGAACACTTTGAAGAAGTATCGTTCACTCAAACCCCAAGAAATGAGAACAAAGAAACAGATGCAATGGCTACAATAACATCTCTCTTGCAAAATCAAGAGAATCAACAACGTTATGAATTCCTCGTGGAAGATATCTTAACCCCTACCATTCAATCCCAACATACCTACATGATTTTCCATATATCGGGAACCAGACAATCCTTATACAACCAAACCTATCAGTACTTAAAAGAGAATATCCTTCCTCTTGACCTATCCCACAATCAAAGAAGCAACTTTATCTGTCATTCATCTCGCTATACTATTATTGATGATACCTTATATAGGCAAGGTCTATATAGTACTTTATTGAGATGTCTTGAACAAGAAGAATCTAAGAAAGTTCTTAACGAAGTTCATGCAGGTATTTGTGGCACACACTCACATTGATTAACATTGGCTTAGAAACTTCTTTGTATGGGTTACTATTGGCCTACTATGGAGAGAGATTCATTCACATATGCCAAGAAATGCAAACAATGTCAGATCCATGGGAATCTCATTCACGCACTAGCACAAGAATTGTATCCTATGGCCGGATCATGGTCATTTTCTCAATGGGGCCTTGATTTGGTGGAAAGATAAATCCTTCATCCTCTAATGGACATAAGTTCATTTTGACTGCTACTGAATATTTTACTAAATGGTGTAAAGCAGAAAAATCAAACCCTAGTCGTTCTCCCCTCCCCAACTCCGAGGAGAGAGAAGGGAGAGTCACTAGGGTTGATGGTTTTCACTTAGGAGGGACTTTACATTCAAAAGAGGGGTTGAAACCCACAAGATCCAATCCCACGCAATGCAAGATTGGATTCTATATGAGTTTCAAGGGTTGTGATAGCAAGGATACCCTCATTTGTAAAGAATGTAGATAGAAAGATTGAGCTAGGAATACATAGAAAGTGAGAAAGATTCGCTTATAAACTGAGCTAGGGATATGATATGAAGCTGCGGACCTGGAATTAGTAGTAAAATGTCGAGACGGCGCTGTCCTGCAAATTTGAGCAAAATTTGATGGGACGATGGCGCCCGGCGTGCACACGGTCCTCCGAAAAATCCGCGAAACGAAGGGGGATCTGTTCGTCTCTGCACAAGGATTCCAGATCTTCAATTTCAGCCGCGTACCTGCAACCTACACACAGAAAATCGAAGACGATTGGGGGGTTAGGGATTAGGGGTTTGCCCTTAGGTCAAACCCCGGTTTTGGAATTAACCAAGAAATGAGAAATGCTTGTAAATGTAATGTAAAACAAGTACTAATACCTTGTTGTAAGGATGTTTGTATCCTTATATGCGAAGGTATAGATGTTGTTGTATGTTGTATGTTTGTATGTTGTAGTATGTGATCTCCTCTTCAATAGTTGAATCCTTGTCTTGAATGCAACACCTAGCCTTGAATGGAGACTTAGAATGATCAATTGCTTGAAGGAATGCTTGAATGCTTGAATGCTTGAATGTTTGAATATCATATTCCACCTTTTTCCATCCTCCCCAAAATGAGAGAGGAAAAGTAGTTTATATACTTGCCAATTAGGGTTAATAGACTGATTTTCCCGACCTTAGGCCGACCAGGAAATGTTATTTTCCAAATTGCAAACAAAAAGACCCGAAGTCCCATAGGAGACCAGGCCCAAAATAAGGCCAGGGACCAGGGCGCTGGGCGCCCTGGTCCTGGGGGACCAGGGCGCTGGGTGCTCTGGTCCCACCTCCCGAGACAGCAGGGTGCAAGGAGGATCAAGCCAGGGTGCTGGAAAAATGCAGTTTTTTGATGTCGTGAGCAAGTTTCGAGGTCTCCATTCAGGTTTAGTGTTGCGTCGCCATCGTGAAGACCCAAATGCGATCGAAATTGCAAGTGTTGCAATTTTAGGACGCTACAAATGGATTGAAGTAGTACCTTTGATAAAGGTGATAGGAAAACAAATATCATCATTCATCTTGAATTATATAATCTGTCGCTATGGAGTTCCTATGACCATTATCATTGATAATGGAAGACCATTTAAGAATCAAGATGTGAAGGAGCTATGTGAGCAATTTCATATCCAAGATAGGTTTTCTACTCCATATTATCCACAAAGAAATGGTCAAGCTGAGGCATCAAATAAAACTATCTTCAAAATCTTGAAGAAAACAATCAATAAAGCTGGAAAAGGCTGGCACATTCAGCTAAATCCTCCTCTTTGGGCATACCGAACCAACATCCGCACACCAACAAGGGCAACTCCATATTGCTTAGTCTATGGATTAGAAGCCATATTACCCATAGAAGTAGAGATACCTTCTCTACGGGTTTCCTTCAAAGGTCTTATAGCAAAGGAAGAACAACGAGTCTCTAGACTCCAAGAACTTGAGCTGATCTAGGAACGTCGCCAAAATGCAATAGATCATTTGAAATTATGTCAATAGAGAATGGAAAGAATTTATAATCACAAAGTCAAGCCACACATTTTTCAGATAGGAGATTAGTTCTAAGGGAGAATCTAAGAAATCAACAAGGCCAAGAAAAGAAGGGTAAATTTGAACCAAATTGGCTAGGACCTTTTGTCATAGTAGCAGAATATGGCTCAGGAGCATACAAATTATCTACCCCTGAAGGTGATTGGTTTGATGAACCTATCAATTATATTCATTTCAAGAAGTTTTATGCTTGAGATATAAAGTCTTGAAGAAATCAATAAAAATCAGAAAAGCATAAAATCCCTAAAAAACATAAAACAATGAAAATAGGGAAAGACAAAAAAAAACATCAAAATATAAAAAAATGAAATAAATTTAGATGGTGAAAACCTGGTAAACAGGTGCTATCTAAAAAGTGAGTTCCTCCATCTATGAGATCGCTTTGCGCACCTATCCACTCCATCCTATCATAGCTATCACTTCCATCTATCCTATCTCGTTCATTTCATCTTTCGCATCTATTGCTCTGAACCATTAGCAGAAAAAATGAAGCTTACCAACGATTATCAATCTTTGACATACTTATCATAGTCATTGTCTTAGATTTTATCATAATCAATCAATCTACATTTGTATCCCACCATAGTTTGGATCTTGATCAATTCATACATCCATAATAAATTTTTGTTTCCACTGGGGGCAAAATCCTAATTCCTTTTGCTTAGATGATCTTTTGAATCTTTGAAAATCCAAAACATTAGGAAAACTTAGAAAAACCAAAAACATCTAGGGTTTTGAAACAGATAATGAGCAACAAAGTAGTGAAGATCAAGGCATATTATAACAACTGAATCATGAAACTCAGAAAATGAAGAATCAACCAGCAAGTAATAAAGGATTATAAATAATCATTCATCAAGATGATTATATCAGTTAATGACCATGATAACATGTGTATGACCTACAAGATTCAGTGTTTATATCTTGATTTTATTGCTAATCATGTACTTTATACGACTCAAGGATGTCCATGACTAGGGAAGCTATGATGGGGCATGATTATTTTTTTTGATTGTTGTCTGTGGTTCATCTCTTATTAAGGTATGTACTTGTCTAAGGGGATATGATCAACAAAAGATCAAGGAGGACGTTCCGAGTCATGCATGAAAGGAGATGGTCATTGTCTGTTCTGCAAGAAATACTCAAGTCGGATTGATTCATTATATCAAGTTGCTTTTATAACCTTGCTATATCAAAATCCATGTAAGAAATACTCAGGTCAGCTTGCATCATTTTGTTAAGTTGCTTGTATTTTCTTACAACATTTTAAAAAGCTCAATGATGAAATCAAGCATTATTACAAGATAACATATGAAGAATGGCAATATCATTTTAGATTAGCTCATTATTCATCTGCATTATAAGCATTCAATGTGTGTTATTCTCAAAGATACCATTGCTAGAAAGGGAATAAGGACAATCACGAAATCCTTAACTATCTAAGCAATTCAAACATAAAACTAATGAAATAGTGCAATTAAGAAATAGGAATTAAAATCATTCAATAACACTTCCTATCCCAAGATGGCATATTGCTTCCATTGCTCTTCTCCTCTTCGTGGTATGATGGCTCTCAGATATTGCGTCGGTAACCTGTAAGTGACACAAAGATTCAAAGTTCATGATCTAGAGCAATTGTGAGGATTGGGTGCTCAATTTATAGAAAATTGGAGAAGATTGATTGAAAGGTGGAACATAATGATCAAGAGGTGTGAACTCAGGTGAATTCAAATGCAAGTTGATAGTTGAACTGCTGATTGTGGGAGTAAAACTCAATAGATTGAATAGATTAATTCAGTCAACTAATTGATGAAAGAGTTAACTGAAGGAAGAAAAAGGATGATTGGTGGAAATAAAGAGGATGACACAGAAAGCTTAATTTAGAAAAAGCTAACTGAAGGATGGAAATAGAAGTTGGAGAGATATTTGATTTAATTAATTAATTAATTTAGCATGTGCTTGCATTTAGATTTAGATTTTTAATTTAATCTTTGCATGAGATATTATTCAAATAATTGAATTTATTAATTCAATTTAGCATTTGAATATATTTAGAACTTAACTTTGATTTTCAATTTGGTTTTTGAAATCATGCACATGTAATTGAATTTGGAAGAAATTAGAAGAATATGAAATTAAATGAAATTAGAATTTGGGGATTTGGAATTTGAAGAATTAATTAGTTAATTAAATAATTTAGAGAAACTATTTAATTATGTAGAAATGGAATTTAATTAAATAATAAAGATTATTTAATTTAAAGGATAAAATCACAATTAATTAAATAATTAATATTTAGAAGAGAATTGAATGATTAGATGATTGGAGATAGAAATTGAATAATTAGTAATTTATTTAAATAATAAAGATTATTTAAATTGGGGAATTAATCATAATTAATTAAATAATAAATATTTAGAAAATGATTAAAATGATTAAATGATGATAGAATAGGAAAATAGAATAATTAATAAGATGATGAAAAAATATGAAATTAGAAGAATTTAGAAGAATAAGTTTAATTGACTTAATTAAATAATAAAGATTATTTAATCAATTAGAGGAATAATTAGTACATGATCAATGAGACATTTTTAGGTGTCTACATTTGCCCCTCTTTGGGACAAAGTCGGAAGGACATTGTTTCAAAGAAAATGAAAAATTCTGCCCTAGTATGCCTTGGTATTGTTGTGTAGTGTAAATATGCCCCCTCGGAAAAGGTGGTCGAAAAATTCAAAAATTGAGACCATGTTTTCGATACTAGTGTAAAGAACAAGCATATGAAATTTTGTGTCCTTTCAAGATCATTTGAGTAGGTTACAAGATGTTTGAAGCTGGCGGGGACCACAAGCGTCAATGTGTCGTAAAACCCTAATTTTGAGCTATAAATAGATATTTCTAGGTTTTTATTTGCTCATTTGTGATTTGGTAATGCCTTGATTCCTTTGCAATTTTTGTGCCTGTTTCTGAGTTTTCGGTCATCATGTCTGGTTATAGAGCTCGATTGCACTTGTGGGACTGAGTATGTTCATTTCAGAGACTTCCTGGGACTGGCGGCATGGTATTTTTCATTGCTTTTCCCTAATTTTTTCCTGTTTTTATGCCTATTTTCCAAAAAATTTCCATGATCATTTTTTTTTGCTCTGCATTACGCAATCGCTTGTTGACTTTTATGCATTAGTGCTTAGTGTACGACATTCACTGTAAATGTTACGCATGCATCGTAAGTGTCACACATTAGCTATATCATGCTACATTCATGTATATCATTACGCATAAGTGTTATTTGTCACGCATGTGCTCATTGTTTCACGCATTAGCTTCAATCGTCACGCAAGAGCCATATTTGTACCGCATAAGTCATAACTGTTATGCATTCATTGTAAATGTAAGTTTTTGTCATGCGTTTGAAAATATTTTAAGTTTATCTAGATTCGATATCTGATATTTTGATCATTTTCTCATTTGCAGGAGAACATTGGAGTGTTATACTGTCAATAGAGCAGGCCTAGTGGAATTGATCTTCGAGCTGACCTACCAGATGATGAGATTGATCATATTCATTATCTTGGTCTTTACCGTGTATTGCATTTACTAGAGGTTACGGCCAACAGAGCCATGATTATAGCTTTGATAGAGCGGTGGCACTCTGAGATGTGTTTGTTTCATCTTTCGACTGGTGAGGCATCCATTACCTTAGAGGATGTATGGCGTATACTACGTATTCCCATTCATGGTGAGAGGGTTATATATGACCATGATGATGGCATTGTTGGACTATGTGCACTTTTTGAGTGTGAGATTCAGGATTTGTAGATCAATGGCCGTTATGAGATCCCTTGGGCCCGATTAGACTATGATGATTTGACCATTGTATTATGCAGTATTGTCGGTGGTTTACTGATACTTGATCGACGAGGTCATGGGTTTCCAGTTAGATGGGGCAGAGTGCTCCATGGTATGATTATGCATCATCGACTATATGCTTGGGGTCCTTGTCTACTTGCCATGTTGTACTATCAGATGCATGGTATTGTGTATCTGGGATACTGTTCTATCAGTTGTGGTGTGACTTTGTTGCAGACATGGGCATGGGAGCACATTTCTATTTCTAGGTCTATCATTCATGTAGATTTGCAGCCTGGTGAGCCTTATGCTTTCAGGTATACAGTAGGTATCGGACACAGGGGTTCGGGGAACACCTTGTACTGGAGACATCAGTTGGATATATTGCAGCATTTCATTTGGAGACCTTACTTAGATTGCCCCGATTGGCCTGATGATGTAGTGCACTTGTCTTTCTGCCGCCAGTAGAGATATCTTATTGGTAGGACCTTTGAGACTCAGCAGATCATAGAGATGTATCTTCCTGGACGTGTTCTTAGACAGTTTGGTGAGGTACAGGTGACACATGTGGTTACTGCATAATTTGCGCGTGTCTCTCGTGAGGTATCTGATTGGGGTGTGTGTATTCAGCCACATGTTGCCTCTGCTGAGTTTGATTCTTTGCAGCCATTACTCTGGGGTTGGGGTAGGGGTGGAGCGGATCCAGGGATGACAGTGAAGTATGATGCATGGTTTGCTAGACACAGGTCGGTGCCTTTGACTGATCTTGTTGTTCTAATTACAACACAACAGATTCACCATCCTAGACAGTGGTTGAGGATAGATGTAGGGGAGAGAGCCAAAGGAGATGGAGGAGATGGGGGAGGAGGTGGTGTAGATGGAGGAGATGGTGGAGATGGGGGAGGAGGTGGTGGAGACGGTGGAGTAGAGGGAGATGAGGATATAGTTATCGGTGGAGACACTGAGTCTATTAGCAATGAGGACAGCGATGATTCTTTGGAGTCATCGAGTAGCGAGGGTGGGGATGATGATGATGATATGCCAGAGTTGGAGGATGTGCCTGTTGCAGAAGGTGGGATAGGAGAGGTTGGTGATGAGGATGAGCTGCAGACTCTTAGAGCATGGGTGCAGAGCTTGGAGGGTGAGGTCGCTAGACAAGATATCAAGCGAGAGACCTACCGTGCAGATTATGGTGCCCTTGAGGTGGAGTGAGATTGACTTCAGCAGGAGAGAGATGAGGCAGTGCGACGATGTCAGATCACTATGGATGTCTTTGATCATCTTTTTAGAGCAGGTACAAATGCACATGACCAGGGAGAGAGATATTTCACTGCTGGGCATGAGGCTATTTATTATAGACAGGCATATGAGAGAGCCATCCCTGAGGGTCAGAGAGAGCCTAGCTTTAGTGCATTCATGGGGAGGAGATCGAGTAGATCTACTTCACGACGGACTAGCAGTGGTGGTGTTATGGGACCACCTCGACATCCTGGGGCAGGATCTAGTGGTGGTGTTGGTTGATCATGTTATCTGAGCCTTCGGGCTTATTTATTGTATTCACACACATTATCATTTTTGAGTTATATATATATGGAATGCGGGTTTTTGGAAATGATCGATGTATATTATTTTTGCTTTCCATGTATGCTTTATATGATGTTATGAATTGTATAATGCATATCTACTTGAATCTATAAAATGCAATGGTAATACATGTATGTAGTAATGATGTAATGAAATCTAAAATGAATGCAAATGAACTCTATTATGAAAATGCAAATGAACCTTACTATAAATGCGAATGAACCTTATTATGAATGCAAATGACCTCTATTATGAAATGCAAATGAACCTTATTATAAATGCGAATGAACCTTATTATAAATGCGAATGAACCTCTATTATGAAATGCAAATGAACCTTATTATAAATGCGAATGAATCTTATTATGAATGCAAATGACCCTTATTATAAATGCGAATGAACCTTATTATGAATAATTTTTGTATGATAATGGTTGAATCCATTTTGACTCAGATACACCTTGAATAAATGTTAGTCAGATGGTAGAGAGAAAATTTGATGATAGAAAGAATGTTAGAAAGAATGAGACTAGCCAGAAGATGAGAAACCAACAAACTATCAATAAGCAAATGAGATGAAGATGAAGATGATAAAGAAATAGAATGAATCACGAACCTGTGTCACATATTTTATTGCGTCAATATATATTCATCACTGAGCCTTATTATTGAGCAATGAAGCTTAGCACATCAGGGTATAAGGAACCAAGATGCAAAAGATATCTCATTGCAAAAACAAACACGTAGCAGACAAGGAGTGAACCCTCCATTCTGGGAATTGCATTAGGGGTCAAGGTATGTGTGGCGATTTCACCTTATTGTGAAGGCTCTCATCATAGACACCCACTAGAGCAATTTCCCTAGAATTTCATCAGTTCACACCACAAACAACAAACAAAGAAAAAGATAATGCTCATCATAGCTCCTCTAGTCACTTTTGGACATCCTTGAGTTGCATAGAAACAACATTTGTCGCCAAACGATAAAAATATAAAGACTGACCCATACAAAATTCAGCAGTTATACTGACCTTGTGCCTTCGTTCTCAGTTGTTTGATGTGATGGTTGATAATGTCTGATCTCAGAAAGTTGCGGACCCCATTTAAGACTGACCTGTCTGATTTCGAGTGTATCCTCTTCTGTTTAAGACAAGATAATGATCACTTTGATATGGGTATGATACGATTGATAAGACAGTTTGATTAGTTGATTGCAGATGTTTGACTGGATAGTCGTATCCTTTGTTAACTTCCTGCGAAGTGTTTGCTGGATATCTGCTAGGGTATTTGTTTCTTACAAGACATGTTATTGCAAGTTTTTTGATTGATTGATTTTCGATTTTTAGTTCTTTTCCAGGAGCTTTTTCGATGTTTTTGGATTATGTAGGTAGATTTTTGAATGTTTTTGTTTGATTTTTTCAGGATCATATATGCATGTTTTTGGTTGATTTTTTTAGGACATTATATGGATGTTTTTGGTTGATTTTTTCAAGACATTATATGGATGTTTTTGAATTTTGAGTTATTTAATAATTTTTTTGGATTTTGAGTTTTTTCATTGTTTTTGAATTTTGAGTTTTTCATTGTTTTTGAATTGTGAGTTTTTCATTGTTTTTGAATTTTGAGTTTTTCATTGTTTTTGGATTTTTTCAGGACTTTTTCTAATTTTTTGGATTTTTTCAGGACTTTATCTGTTTTTTTGGATTTTTTCAAGACTTTATTTGATTTTTTTGGATTTTTTCAAGACTTTATCTGATTTTTTGGATTTTTTCAAGACTTTATCTAATTTTTTTGGATTTTTTCAGGACTTTATTTGATTTTTTTGGATTTTTTCAGTTATGCCCCTAGTATGCAGACCTGTATGACATGATGATCTGCAAAATGCGTGTGGAGACAAAGAATTTTTGACATGTAATGTTGTGTTTTAAATGATATGATATGCAATGCGGAAAATAAAAACCTAAACTAACCCAACCTTTAGGTATAATATTTTTGTAGGTAGTTCATTGGTCTTTGTTTGAAGAGTCGGATAAAGATGTGTTTTTCAATAGGATATAAGGACTCAGCTAAGGGTATATGTTCAGCATCTCCAATGTTGATTTTCTTATTTTTTGGATTTTGTGGATCATCAGATGGAAATCTAGCTCTAGAACCCATGAATTCAGGTATAGCCTTATCATTTTCAAAGCAATCCAACTGTGGTAGATTCTCTTGCCCCCAATCTATCAAGTGCGGGTGTATGAGACAAATTGGTTTCAAAGTTATGACATGAGTGGGTGTTATGCCTGTTTTTATTGATGCACTTGAAGAGGATGTTGAAGTCAACCAAACATTGATCTCATTAGTTGGTGTTATTCTTGTTTTTGTCACCACTTTGGCATGTGATGATTGCTCACATACAATTTTTGACAAGATGCTCTATGTAGTATAATCTGGATTGGTGATTTCATTGATAAGGGGTTCATGAACAACTTGTGTAGAGGAATCATGAGAGAGACTAGGAGAAATGACAAGTTTGTTTGAGAGGGAATCTTGTGAAGAACATGGAGGATTATGACATAGAGATGAAGGGATGGAGGGACCTTGATCAAGATTTGGAGAAATAATGGGATCTTGTTTAAGACATGAAGGTAAAGGTATGCTTTGATCTTGTCTCCGAAAGAGATTGTTAGGGAGGATGGAAGGGATATCTTGATCTTGTTTAGGAGATGGATGTTGGATGGGACTTGAAAGGACACTTTGTTCTTGAGATGGAAGGGTATCGTTATGAATGGAATAGAAAAGAGCAAGGGGATCATCATAAGATTCTTGGTCGGTGGGATCTTGATCAAAAATTGGGTAGGATGGAATTGGTTGTTCTTGATCTTTATTTGTTTCAGGACTCATTTCTTTTGATTTTGGATCATCCTCTTGACACGGGGAAGGAGTTTGGAAATGCATGGGAGATTCTTGGAATGTTTCAACCTTTTGACTTGATGAAGAAGGATTTTGAATGAGGTCCTTTGAATCATGACTTGGATTAGATTGGTTTTGTATGATGGATAGCCCTTGGGAGGTTGTGTTATTAGATAGAGATGGCATGGATTGGTTTTGTGTGACTTCAGGGGATAATGAAATGGTGGATAGATATGGTTGATTTGGGCTTTGGTTGAAAGGGATTTGATTTTGGGTGAAAGATGTTTGATTTTGGGTGAAAGTTGTTTGATTTTGGTTAAATGAATTTTGATTTGGACTTTGGTTGAAAGGGGTTTAATTTTGGTTGAATGAGGTTTGATTTTGGTTGAATGAATTTTGATTTGGACATTGGTTGAAAAGCGTGTGATTTTGGGTGAAAGAGGTTTGAATGTTGGGTTGATATAAATTTTGATTTGGAATTTGGTTGAATGGGGTTTGATTTTGGTTGAACGAGGTTTGAATGTTGGGTTGATATGAATTTTGATTTGGAGTTTGGTTGAAAGAGGTACTTTGAATGTTGGGTTGATGTGATTGGTATGATTGATGTAGTGGGTTGAAAGAAAAAGAAGTTTTACATGACTCTAATGTTGGTTGAACTGAGGTAGGAATGATTTTGTTGAAGAATGAAGGTTGGCTTGTTTGAATGGTATCACAAGAATAAGAAGGTTGGTCTGGTACTGATCCCCTCATGGCTATCACTTCTCTCATCATGTTTTCTAACCAGCCCCTATGGTTGTCAGGACTAGCCATGTCTGTCACTTGTTGTTGCAAAGTTTTGATTTGTTGAGCTAATATTTCTATGGATGGCGATGGAATAGGAGTGGAAGGGATGAATCATCCACCTTCCCTACGAAATGTATAATGCTAATCCATGATGTTTGCTTGTTTGGTTTGGACTTAGGATCACAACATGTAATATATTTTCTCCATTTCTCTGAATGTGATAATGTTTGATTTGTTGAACTTGACAAACTTGTTTGAGTTGAGGTTGAGTTTGATTGATCCTCTAATTGTGTTTTGGACGTTTGGGGTATGACTTTCTAGGATGATTATGAAAATGATGATGAACTAAGACAAATGTATATGAGGTATAGACAAGGATGTATATGAGGATGATAATGAGGACTCAATATTAGGAATATGCAACGACTATGGATGCTAATGAAGGCATAAATGAGGACTACGTGAAGAATTTAGGATGATAATGAGGATGTAAGTGAGGACTATGCAAGGACTATGGACGATAATGAGGACATAAATGGGACTATGCAAAAGGCTATGGACGATAATGAGGACATAAATGGGACTACCTATGGTCACAAGTATGTAAGGACATTTTGAGAATCAGTTTCAAAATGGACTTTGTTTTTTGGTAACTTCGTGTGTAGGACAATGTTTTGCAGTTTTCCAAATCTAAGAACAATGGTTGGTAGGTATGTATAGCTGACTGACTCAGCTTTCATACAATCTCAAAAAATTTGGAGATACGTGGGATAGGGCCTGAAATAGCCCAAGGGACTGACTCAATACTAGTCTATCACAACGATACATAAAAAAGCACGGAATACAATCTTAGGCTGGATATTGGACCCCATTCAATGAGGCCCCCGCAGCAAAATACCAAAACAAGATGGACAGATAGAGAGTCTGGTAGCACTGGCTCCACTCCACGACACACACTTCTCGGGCATGCCAGTCTCTCACCCTGAAGATCTTATCACCGAGGGATTTCTGTCTCATAATGTAAGGTACATGAGGGGTATCTATGGGGTACGATCCACACTCCCAGAACCACTGAACGTAAGATTTTTGGCAACTAATTTGGTTCTTAGTATTAGGTTTCGAGGGGTCCCGATCCAATGATGGATTCTTAGAGCAAGCCACTCAAGGATTTAGTTGAGCTTATCAGTGCAGGGAAGGCCCCCACATACGTCGAATTCACTCAACACTCTAGTTGCCTGACCAATATATTTATATAGTGACTCGAAAAACCCTCTCAAGAGTACATTGGGAGAGATGATATCCCCAACGCATCCCAATTCGAAGTACCTCTGTGGGGTGATGAAATCCCTAGTCAATTTAGATGTCATTGTCACCTTCCTTCTTTCTCCCATAGGCCTGATGGCGGGTAGAAAGTCAGTTAGTGCAACAATAGGTCCACCCCAGACACAATGAAAACTTATTTTCCCTTAAGAAAATAAAAAATGATCTAATCTAATGTAGCCTGATTCACATTCTTTTTATAGCCCAAATTTAGGTGTTAGATACACATGTGCATGTCAATTTTAAACACCAAATCCAAGAATGAAGGCATACATGTCAATTTTAACCATTTGTTGATTTTTAAGCACCAAAAACCAAGTGTGAGATACACGCATGTCAATTTTAGCCCATGTTCATTTTAAACACCAACAACGAAGTGTGAGATTATCCAAGCATGTCAATTTTAACTATTGTTGATTTTAAGCACTAAAAATTGAAGTGTGAGATTTATCCATGCATATCAATTTTAACTATTGTGAGATGTGCATGAAAAATTACTAATCTAATCCTCTTTGCGAATCTGCCACAGGCTGTAAAATAGAAGATTAGTAGAAAAATAAACCAATAGAAAATAGAAACTAAGAACTTGACAAAGGCGATTGCGTAATAATACATGATCGATTGCGTGATACTTACTGAGTGAATGCGTGATTCTAACAGAACAAATGTGTATTTCTGACAGATCGAATGTGTGATGTTATCTGCTTGATTGCGTGATAGTAACAGGTCGATTGCGTGACAGAAGGTAGTCAACAACAACAAAAAGTTAAAACTAAAAAAACAAAAAATTAAATCCTATCAGGAATCTGCACAACCAATTGTGAAGCTCTAGCCAAATCCCTCATCATCCATTCAATATTGATTATATCATATTTAACTTGATAAGAAAGAACAAGGCTATTATATCTGTCTAAGGCTAGTTGTTCTTTCGAATCCTGTATCAATTTTTCTGCCTAGAGAAATTTTTGATATCATTTGGCTTCCCTCCTTTGTAGTTTCGTCCTCCTTGCACCTGAAATCTTGAACTAAACTTTTCTTGCCATAAATTGTGCTAATCAAATCCTGAAAATAAAAAAGTAATTTTGATCTCGGATTAACCAAAATTTAAGACATAATTATATAGAAGCAATGACAGATAGAAGAAAAGTAAAACAACAATTTGCCTGGCGAGTGCGTAATGCAGAAAGGTCGATTGCGCGATCTATACAGGGCGATTGCGTGACCCTGTCTGAGCGAATGTGTGACCCTAAAGGGTTGAATGCATAATTTTGTCTATGCGATTGCGTGACGATGTAAGCTCGATTGCATGATGAAAAATCTTTTCTCGAAATTCGGGCAACCTGCAAAAAAATGAGAAATTCGTACAGTCTGCAAAAATCACACAGAAAAAAAGGTTAAATTGTTGTTAGTTCACGTCGGGTTTACCAAAATGTGCTATGCTCAAAGATACCATTGCTAGAAAGGGAATAAAGACAATCACGAAATCCTTAACTATCTAAGCAATTCAAACATAAAACCAATGAAATAATGCAATTAAGAAATAAGAATTAAAATCATTCAATAACACTCCCTATCCCAAGATGGCATATTGCTTCCATTTCTCTTCTCCTCTTCGTGGTATGATGGCTCTCAGATATTGCACTGGTAACCTGCAAGTGACACAAAGATTCAAAGTTCGTGATCTAGAGCAATTGTGAGGATTGGATGCTCAATTTATAGAAAATTGGAGAAGATTGATTGAAAGGTGGAACAAAATGATCAAGAGGTGTGAACTCAAGTGAATTCAAATACAAGTTGATAGTTGGACTGCTGATTATGGGAGTAAAACTCAATAGATTGAATAGATTAATTCAGTCAACTAATTGATGAAAGAGTTAACTGAAGGAAGAAAAAGGATGATTGGTGGAAATAAAGAGGATGACACAGAGAGCTTAATTTAGAAAAAGCTAACTGAAGGATGGAAATAGAAGTTGGAGAGATATTTAATTTAATTAATTAATTAATTTAGCATGTGCTTGCATTTAGATTTAGATTTTTAATTTAATCTTTGCATGAGATATTATTCAAATAATTGAATTTATTAATTCAATTTAGCATTTGAATATATTTAGAACTTAACTTTGATTTTCAATTTGGTTTTTGAAATCATGCACATGTAATTGAATTTGGAAGAA
This sequence comes from Cryptomeria japonica, assembly GCF_030272615.1. Lineage (NCBI taxonomy): Eukaryota > Viridiplantae > Streptophyta > Pinopsida > Cupressales > Cupressaceae > Cryptomeria > Cryptomeria japonica. Next base: position 538,969,082 of record NC_081415.1, read on the forward strand.
ATTAAAAGAATATGAAATTAAATGAAATTAGAATTTGGGGATTTGGAATTTGAAGAATTAATTAGTTAATTAAATAATTTAAATAAACTATTTAATTATGTAGAAATGGAATTTAATTAAATAATAAAGATTATTTAATTTAAAGGATAAAATCACAATTAATTAAATAATTAATATTTAGAAGAGAATTGAATGATTAGATGATTGGAGATAGAAATTGAATAATTAGTAATTTATTTAAATAATAAAGATTATTTAAATTGGGGAATTAATCATAATTAATTAAATAATAAATATTTAATTAAAATTTAGAAAATGATTAAAATGATTAAATGATGATAGAATAGGAAAATAGAATAATTAATAAGATGATGAAGAAATATGAAATTAGAAGAATAAGTTTAATTGACTTAATTAAATAATAAAGATTATTTAATCAATTAGAGGAATAATTAGTACATGATCAATGAGACATTTTTAGGTGTCTACACAATGTTAGTTGCATTATAAGCATTTCATTTCATTCACAGATCAACGGTCAGGAATAAAGATTGAGTATACTTGAACAAACAAAGACAATTTGCATTTAATCATTATAGGTTCATTCATCTTTAGAATCATTTTAATCATCGTCCATTTCATTTAGTTGCATTTTAATCATTGCACTAGTTTGCATTCAATTAAGTGCATTTCATTAATCATGTAGTGTATCATCATTATTATTTGCATTAGGATCATTAAAGTTCATTAAGATCATTTAGTTGCATCTTCGCACTTAGATTCATAATCATTATAAGCATTTCATATAAAAATAAAAAACATATCATGTAGAACATTTGCATTTACATCATCCTACACATTAAAAAAGAAATCACATCACTCATTCATTTGCATTCCCATATAAATTATTGCATTTTCATCATTTCATCAACATATCATTTGAGTTAGTAATAATCTCATTTGCATTTTTTAAATCATCAAAAAACAAAAGCATTTATCATTGCATCATCATATAAAGCATCATAATAATGAAGAGAAAAGATCATAACATCATCCATGTAATCAATGCACATAGATCATCATCATATAGAGTAACATGCATAATAAAATATCATCATCATATAGAGTCCATGTCTGCATATAGATCATCATAAAATAATAAAAGTCCCAAGTATATAATAATATCGGATCAAAAGTACAAGTGCCTCATCAATACAAAGTCAATTCAAGGTTGTCCTATACCACTACCACCTAACTTTGTTTGTCTTTGTGGTTGTAGGTGAGAAGATCCTCCAAATCCTATCTCCCATGATCACCACTCCTCTGAGGAGGCCCCATGACTCCACCACTGGTAGTATCCATCCTCACGGTGGTATGATAGCTACCTGCTCTCTAGCTCTATATGAATAAATCCTCATATAATCATCACCAATGGGAAGTCTCCTTCTCGACCCAAACTAGTACTCTAATAGTATCAGTTGAGAGAGTGTTCGATCCAACTTATTGAATGTGATCAAGAAGGCCCTGAGTATCCTGTTGTCTCCTAACAACTATGTCTCTCTCTATCATGAATGTTTGTACATGTGCTCTAAGTTGATCTATCTGTACTCTAAGACTATCCATGGTCATCTTCTCTAGCACATCCTCCGGAGGCACATGAACCCCAGTCCCCTCATCTCCACCTCCCTGTCCACCTACTCGAATATCAGTCCGAGTAGCTCTCAGAACCTGTCACCTAATGAGTGGAACACCATCCTCTAGATCCTCATCCTCTTCACTATGAGCTGCAATAACCCTAGGGTTTGGTTGAATCTGACCAAAATCAATTCCTCTCCTGCAACCCTCATCCTGTCTAGTCATCCCGCCTCCTCCTATAGAGGGCAACCCTCTCGATGATCTCATCCCTCCCCTACCAGTATCCCTCCCAATCCATCAAACCTATCTCCCACCCATAGGAAGTGGTCTCCCAATCTTACCAACTGGTACAAATAGTCCTCCTTAGACTCTCAATCGACCTCCTCTCCGTTTGGGTCTTCTACTGCCACTACCTCCATCTCCTCCCTCATCTCCATCCCCTTTAGCCTCCTGAGAAACTCTAAGCTCTTGTCTCCATCTCCATCTCCTAATAATAGGATCATCTGAATCATCATCCTCATCTCCTGAGCTGGGAGGAGGATCTGCTAGATCGGTAATATGAGGAAACAGGTGTGCAAGTATATACTGAGCATACTCTGTAATAACCCTAGGATCCAGAATTTTCAATCTTATATCATAAGCCACCCTAGGAGTAGCCAAAAACTTTGCATGTGCTATCTCAAACGACAAAGAAGGTCCCTAATCTCACCTATCACTGTAGCATCATGCATATATCATGACACTAGTAGGCATAAGCTGAATGATACCAAACTGTCTCAGAATACGACTAATCAACTGTCTCTCAACAATGTATGGAGTTCGACCAATGAGATATCTACTCTACATAATAAATGGCAATGTCTGTACATCATCCATCCATGGCTCACAATCGATATAAGGTCTCCAAATAACACTATCCAGTGAATCAAGAACCCAACGCCAATACTCCATCTTACCCAGCTTATGCTGAGTAAGGATACCTGCATAGAGATAAACATATGGCTACCTCTCATCACAAACTCTATGATGAATAGGTCGCATAATAGCAATGTGCTCCCAACACCAGATTTGCAAAAGTGTGCATCATGTCAACAGACTAGCACTCTCATCGAAAAAAACTTGATGAAGATCATGATACAAATGAGCGAGCATACAAACACCCCATGCATATCGAGTCTAATGTTGCATCATGCTCTGAAGAATCTCATCCCACCCAACAACAAAACCTTGAGATCTTCTGTCTGGACAGATGAATCCCCCAATCAAACCTACAAGGATCACAGGGAGAGTCTTGTAATACATAATCATATCCTCCCATCGAATTGCTCCTCTCAAAATGCTCTCATCACCAAATATAGATCTACACACCTCTGTCCCTCCACGGTCCTTAAAATCATATTGAACTAACTCACTGGTCACTGGGATGTGGAGAATCCTATAGACATCCTCAAGCGTCACACTAATCTCACCCGTGGGTAGGTGGAAAGTATTATGCTCGCTATGCCATCTCTCAGGTAACGTTGTCAACAATCCCCTATTATGGGTAATATCAAACATGTATAACAAGTGGCTTAATCCGCAGGTATCTATATAACTCACCTCTGCCTGTGTAAGCTCTGGCACTAAGTGTCACATTGCCAGGAATTTCTCCCAACACTGGAGAACATCAAGCTTCTCCTATTTACCAAGAGAATTAGATCATCAATCATCTATCTATCAAATCATAGAGATCACTAATCTATCACATCAACAATTGGTAAATCTTTTCAAATGAAGCAAATCGGGCTATCAAATCAATCTAAACCTATCAATCATGGCTTTCTATCAATCACTGAGTTCAATCAAACTCTTATATGCTCTTCATCAGAAACTAAATTGGTTTCTTAGAGCTAATCTATCCAATCAAATCAAATAAATCAATCGTTTATCCTATCCATCACAATTGCATATCCAAATGCCTAAATCTAATCATCAACATGAATTTTAACATGAACAACATCAAACAAATTCATTTGTAACACAATGGCTAATATTTTTAACAAAAGTGCTATTATATTGAACACAGGTGCTGAAACACACATGCACGAACCTTTTTCACAAAAGCGCTAAACCTTCAAACATAAGCGTGAAACAATCAAAAGTGCTAACCACAATTGTTGAAAATCGAAAAAATTAAAAATAACCAAAAACGCGCTAAACTAACATGAAAAACTATACGACAAGTGGAAAAATCTTGGAATAAGATACATATCAGATACCCACACTCAGGAGGTCATTGATATCATCAAATGTGCTCAAATCGATGGTTGTCCAACAGGATCACCATTTTACCATCTAACCAAGATTATCTCTTCACAAGCTGCCAACGATGCAAATGAAATTAAAATTAACTTTGGTTAATTATATTTACTATTTGGAAGGGTAATTAATGTTTTTCAAAGGAGCAATTATATTTACTATTTGGAAGGGTAATTAATGTTTTTCAAAGGAGCAATTATATTTATTTTTCATTAATAAATTTAATCAAAGGATCTTTTCAATTATCGTGAGATCAATCGCTTATCCAAAATTTTCAACAAATTCACGATCCATCTCCCGAGGGGGCACACAATCAAGATTTTCAATCTTCATCAGGCACATTATCGAGACTTGATTTAATCTTTGAAACAGTATTGTCTTGACATCATTTCAAAGAGGGGCAAAATGTATACACATAAAAATTGGCTATGAGCAATTAAATAATATTTTATATTTATTTAATATTTATTCTTCTATTAAAAAGTTAATTTGAAAAGATTAATTTATTTAATTCATTTCGTGTCTTTCTATTAATTAATTTAATTGAAATATTTTATTAATTAATTCATCTATCCTATTCCTCTAATTAATTAAATATCTAGTATTTAATTATTCTTCTAAACAATTAATTGAATATCTAATATTTAATTATTTTCTCCAATCAATTAAATATCTAATATTTAATGGTTATTATTCTATCCTATAGTCTCAAATATTAAATAATTCTTAATTATTTAATCTCTTTTCCAACTCATCCTTCCATCTCCACTTCATCTTTCCTTTGCCAACTCATCATTCATGTGGCTAAAGATATTAATATTTCTTAAATATTAATTCATCATTTATCTCCAACCTTCAAATTTAATGAAATATTGTGTACGTACACATATTTCTTAAATTTTCTTCTATATTCTTTCCAACATCCCAACATCTTAGGAAGGACTTGAGTCCACTTGTCCTCTCATGCCTAAATCTTCTCCAACCATCCCTAGATTCCCTTAGTCAACAGCCTAGTCAAGGTGAGATGACTGACACTTGTCTTCTCCTTCCCTCTTTCTTTCAGCCTTCACCTTTTCTCATAGCCATCCAAATCTATAGATTTGATCATGACCATTGATCCAGGCCATGTCATCTTATCCTCTCAAAGTCTATAAAATCAGGAGTTTGACTTGAGAAAGAGTTAGTCTTCAAGTGAGTTTTCAAGCTAATCATTTGTGAAAACTTATGCATCCATGAGTTTTAATCTTGAAGCAATTTAGCATAATCATTTAGTATTTCTCATTTAGCATAATCATTTAGCGTTGCATATCATAGTATCAGTTATCAGACCATTCTTCATATGTCATCTTGGAAGCTATCAGTGTTTGTCTAAGAGCACACCATCTACAACTAGGAACAATGGAGTTAGGATACAATGAGACATAAATCATGAAAGTAATAATAGTGTTTTTATTTTATATCAATTTCATGTAATTTCATTGGTTGAGTTTGGATTTCATGTAGCATTTCCTTCGTATTTTGTGAAACTAACATGTTGCAAGTAGTATTTTGATGATGAAATTCAAGTCGACACAAAAGGTAATATATTTCATTTCAATTTTGGTGAGAAGACATGTTTGATTGCAAAAAATTGATGAGAGTTGGCTATGACATAAAAGGCTATGTCATGTGAATTTTGATTGCATGGTAAAGATCAATTCAACTAAGGCAGTTAGAGATATACGTAAGATTGTGAAGCCCTATTATCCGGTATGTAAAGAATTTCAAATGGGAAAATAGGTTAGAACCTCTTTTAAGAGTATACAAGACCTATCTAATGATATTCTTGACGTTATTCATATTGATTTGTGTGGCTCTGCTAGAATTAAAAGTTTTAAGGTGATAGATATTTTATGTTAATCAATGACGATTATTCTAGAATGATGTGGTTTACTTTTTTAAGGGAGAAATCTGAGGCTTTTGAAAATTTTAAAATATTTAAAGCTAATGTTGAAACTGATACCTAGGATTGAAGATTAAATGTTTAAGGTCAGATCATGGTGGATAATTCATATCCGGTGAGTTTAATAACTTTTGTGAGAAGCATGGCATAAGGAGACAATTTTTTGCTCTCAAGACACCTTAACAAAATAGAGTTGTGGAAAGAAAGAACATAACTCTCTTGGATGTTGCTAGAACTATGATGATGGAAGCTAATCTACCTCATATCTACTAGAGAGAAACAATGACCACAATAATCTGTACATTCAACAGAGTACATATCAAAGGAGAAACCTGTAAGACACCTTATGAATTATGGTTTGGTAACACACCTACAATTAAGTATTTCATAATCTTTGGTAGTAAATGTTATATCAGGAGAGATGATATCATTGGCAAGTTTGATTCTAGATGTGATGAAGGAATATTTCTTGGTTATTCTAATGAAAGAAAAGCATATAGATGTTATAACAAGAGATTGCAGAGAATTGTGGAGAGTGCTAATGTCAAGGTGGATGAACTGAATATAAGTCAAATCAGAGTTTATGAGCAAGAAATAGTAGTGAAAATGATCATAACTAAACCGATAACACCTTTACCGAAATAGAATGTTCAACTAGTTACTCTGGTAGTATCAGAAAATTCAATAGTAACTGAAGAACAGGAAAGAGGAACAGAGAATTAGAAGACTCCTAGGTACGTATGGTTGAATCATTCAAAAGATCAGATCATTGGGGATAAGAAAAATGGAGTGATGACAAGAAGGAGATTGGTAGCTAATGAGGTATGTTTAATTTCTCAAGTTGAACGAATATTAGTAATTGAAGCATGTAAAGATGAATGTTGGATGAAAGCTATGGAAGAAGAATTAGATCAGATAAAGAAGAATAACACATGGACTGTAGTTCCCTGGCCTAAAAATAAGAATGGTCTTGGAACTAAATAGGTTTTTAGGAATAAATTAAATGAATACGGACAAGTTGTAAGGAATAAATCTAGATTGGTTTGTAAAGGATACTGTCAGAAGGAAGGAATTGATTATGCTGAAACTTTTGCACATGTAGCTAGGATTAAAGTTGTAAGATTATTTCTTGCCTGATGAGCCTATAAATTGACCATATTATTTCATGTTTTATTATTCTTTACCTCATTTTTATAATTTACTTCCAAGTCATTTCCAAACATTACCTTGGTTTTGTGAAGCATTAACTAGGATTAATGATGTTTGATATGAATATAAGTGTCTAGCTAGTTGATGCTAAATGATGATAAAATATTATAATAAATCATTAGTATTGAATGTAAATTACTTAAGAAGGATTAACATGTTGTTTTTGAGTGGTTTGAGTCGTTCATATAGCTATAAAAAAGGAGGAGCAAGTTGGCAATTGACAGATGTAGCAGTTGACTGAAAGTGCTGAAAAAGTCAAAAGATCATTTTCAGTAAAACAATCATATCTCACTCATTTCTTAATTAAATTAAGATTTTAAAAATTATATGGAAATATTAAAAGGAGATCTAAAATGGGTTTAAACCATTTGAGTTGACTCGCAATAGTTAATCAGAAGTTGACTGAGACAAACTAGCAGGTTTTCAGGCAGCAGTTAAGGATTGAGTTCTAATTCAACTTGGACTCTTCTACCTCTTCATAAGTTCATGAATTTGGATTTATTGAATTCAAGAAACATTGGAGAAGATTGTGGAAACAATATTTTATGATTCATAAATAATTATAACATGTTTTGTACACATGTTCAACCATGACTGTATTTTATAGTTGTAGAGTTCGAAGAGGATTAGAACTCTCTCAACTCTTGTTAGTTTAATATTTATTATCAGTCATGAGTAGAATAAGTCATCTCCTTGTTGTCATATGAGAAATGACATTTTTAATAATTTATTGATTTTGTAATTACTTCAACTCTCAAGCATAAATCTGATATTTTGTTGAGTTGTGAGTAAGTAGTGTTGAAAGTAGTGTTAAGAATAGTGTAGAGAGTATCTAGTTAGTGTTGAGTCTTGTTAATGGTGTCCAATTTCAATCAGAAAGTCTCATACATGTCCATGTAATATTTTATTTGCAATAAGAAGATTATTTGAGCATTGAAGCTTGTCTATTGAAGATGAAATGCTAATGACAGATTAAAGCAACTCAAGCAAGGGCCACTTGAGGAACTGTAATTTCATCATAGTTTAGATTTTTATTCATTATTATTTACTTTAATTAGTGAGTTGGTTATGATAATTTTTGTTTTTCAGCGTATTTGATTTCACTAGTTTTAGAACACTCGTCCTGCAGCCACTATTGTTGCAAATAACTAGTCATCCTATAGCCACTGTTATTGCAAATAATTAGTTGTCATGCAGCCACTATTATTGCAAATAACCAATCATCCTGTAGCCACTTCTATTGCAAATAATCAGTCATCCTGCAGCCATTGTTGTTGCAAATAACTAATCATCCTGCAACCACTATTGTGTAGTTAGTTTTATTTCCAACATTGTCATGTTTTCAATTCAGTTTATTATTCTAAGTTTTTTTTGTTATACACAACTGAAATAATAACTTAGAAGGCTTCCATAGTGCATAGACAATGCTTTCTCATTTCAAGTTCACATCCCTATGTTTATAATTAAATGTAGCTTATAGTTGATGAAGGGTTTCTTAGTGTGGATAAAATCCCTAAGTTGTGAATTAGTATTTCAACCTCAATTGTAATTAAAAAGCTCAACATTGTCTATGTTGGACATAAAAACTACAAGGTTTATCAGGTGGATGTTAAGTGTGCCTTTTTGAATGGGTATCTTGATAAGGAAGTTTATATTGAGTGACCTTATGGTTTTTCACTTTCAGATGATAAAAACATGGTTTGCAAATTAAGGAAAGCCTTATATGGATTGAAACAGGCACCTAGAGCTTGGTATGCAATGTTAGATAAATACCTTTTGAAGCTTGGTTTCACTAAAGGTAATGCTAACAATCATATATATTATAAAGTCACTAATGATGATATATTGATTATTGAGGTATTTGTTGATGACATCATTTTTGGAGGTGAAGATAAGTTGTGCATGGAATTTTCGAAAAATATGGAGAAAAAATTTGAAGTGTCTATGATTGGGGAAATGAAATTTTTCTTAGGTTTGCAGATTACTCGGACTGATAAAGGTATTTTCATCTGTCAAATTAAGTATGTTAGGGAATTGTTGAAGAAATTTGGTATGGAAGACTCTAAACTGGTAAGTACTCCTATGGTTACAAGTGAGAAATTGACAAGGAAAGATGTATCTACATTGGTAAATCATACAAGATACAAGTCTATGATTGGAGGTCTGCTATATTTGACTTAGACTAGGCCTGATATAATGAATGTTGTTTGCATTGCATCAAGATATCAGAGTGATCCTAGAGAAAATCATGAGTGCAGTGAAAAGAATTTTTAGATACTTGCAAGGTACATCTGAATGTGGTTTGTGGTACCCTAAAGATGATGACTTTACTTTATGTGCATATACAGATACAGATTGGGCAGGTGATGTTGATGATTGGAAAGTACTTCCGGTGGAGCTTCCTTTCTTGGAAAGAAACTTATTTCATGGATCAACAAGAAACAATCATGTACTTCTTTATCCACTACTAAAGCTGAGTATGTTGCTTCTGCTACTAACTGTACACAAGTTCTATGAATGAAGCAAATGTTGAAGGATATAAAAGTGCATTGCATTGGACTAGTAGTTATTCACTATGATAACTCTACTACTATAGACATATCAAAGAATCTGATATTTCACTCTAAGATAAAGCACATATCTATGAAGTATAACTATTTGAAGGAGAAGGTGGAAGAAAATAAGGTTAGATTGGTTTATGTGAACACTAAAGAGCAGATTGCAGATATTTTTATTAAACCTTTGCCTAAAGAATCATTTGAGTACCTCAGAGACAGATTAGGGGTTTTTACCCCTTCGACGAAGAACTGATTGATGCTTTTGCCATCAGTCCGATATGCATTATCAGAGATATTATTCATTTTGGATTGATTTGGTGATGCTACTACTCGGGGGGAGTAGTTAGCTTTGTGATTAAGTGGTTTTTGATTTTTGCTTTGATATTTATGCTAGATATTTAGCATTGATGTCAAAGGGGGAGAGATATTCATGTGAAAAACTTAAAGGATATATACATTACGGGGATAAATTTGCATAAATTAATTGTGATATCATTTATAGAGAGTATGGATAAGAACTTTATTGCTATATCCTGTGTGGGAGATTTATTTGGCATTTCTTGGCACTTGGATGTTTTTCACATCTAGCATTGCCATCAATGCCAAAGGGGGATATTGCTCGCCATTTGGAGGAATCTATTATTTGTTGCATTGATGTTTTGTCATTGATATCAACACTAACTATTTTGGCTACTTTATCGGTATCCTTCTGGTCCCAGTAGGTTGTTTGGTTTCTAGTTGGATTAGATCATTATGATTCGGTATGCTCTGGTATGTTTTGGTTTATGGAGTTGGCTTAGATCTTCTATTCATGTTACTCAGATTCATGTTCAGTCAGTTGGTTTTGACTTGGTGATCAGATGATACCCTATATGCTAATACGCTTAGTTTGTTGTTCTGGTAAGGGTTTCATCGGCAAAGAATTGTTGAAGATCTTTGATGTTATGCTTAAGTGGTATTGGTGCGGCTTCTAGTAGAGATTCAGGATGCTGATGGTGATCGTGTTTGAAACTTAGTTGATTGGGTTCATTGCTTTAGCGTATGTGGACCTAAATTAGGTCCCGGTTTATCTAGGTTATGGACCGTCTTGATGTAACATGTTGTTTGGACTTCTCAATGTGTTTCTGGAATGTCTTATGGGTTAAATATTATTTTTTTGGTCTTAGGCCGACATGTTTTGTAATTATGTAATTGATTTATTGTCTGGTGGCTGACTTTATTGTTTGTGGTCAAGGGCTTGCATATATATGATGTAAGATCTTATTGTAGATCATATGGAAGGGATATGGATATGTAAGGAGTGAATAATGTAATAATCATTCAAGCAGAGGATTTGGTCGATCATTGGTGATTGAGTTGGGTTTATGTAAGAGGATTTAATCCTCTGGTATTGACCTTAACCAGAACTGTACTCAGGCATAGGAGATGTTATCATTGCAGTTCATTCTCTCTTCCAAATTGTAGTTTGGATTTTTATGTAGTCAGTGAGACTCCTTTTGTGATGAGCAATGTGCTCTAGGTTGTTGGCCTTCTTACAAGTGTAGGACCCTCTATTTGTAATCACATACTTACAACAAAAGTAATATTTGACTGTGGGTAGGCTTCCCATCGTGGTTTTTCCCTTTATCGGGTTTTCCACGTAAAAATCTTGGTGTCATGTGGATGGTATTTATTCTCTTGTTGTTTTTTATGCTTAATTGGTTTATCTGCTATTTCAATAATTGGTTTATGCATTCCAGTATTGATCTTTTGGGTTTCGGTATTAAAGTTTTAATTACTCAAGGTTCTAGTAATCTGGTGACAATTGATTCACCCCCCCCCCCTCTCAGTTGTCTTCTAGTTATTTGAACTGTCTAACAGTTACTCCGATAGACGTTTATATGCCTTGTGTTGTATACTAAAATTCATCATTAAATTCAACTAGAATCAAAGGGAAATCATGAATCCCCACCTAATCAAAGAATTCTAAACAAAACCAATGAGATGATACAATCAAGCAAATAGGAATGCAAAACATTCAATAAAAACTTCCTATTCCATGACTGCATGTCACTTCCATTGTTCTTCTCCTCTTTGTGGTATGATGGCTCTCAGATATCACGCTAGTAACTTGCAAATGACATAAAGATTCAAAGTTCATGATTGTTAAAAATGGATATTGAATGCTCAATTTATAGATTATTAAAGAGGATTGATTGAGAGGTGGAACAAATTGATTAAGAGGTGGAACTCAGGTGAGCTTACATGTTGATTGATAGTTGAACTATTAATTTGGAGGCGGAACTCAATTGATTGAATAGATAAACGAGTTAACTGACTGAGAAAAAAGTTGATTGAGAGATGAAAAAGAATGATTGGAGGAAAATTAATTGATGACAAAGAAATCTTTATTTAGAAAAAGCTAACTAGAAGATAGAAAAAGAATGATTGGAGAGATATAAAGAAATGATGTAATTAGAAATTAATTGAAATAATCAAATAAAATAGATTGAAAAGTTAATTGATTGAAAGCTTTTTGAAAAAATAAAAGTGAAAGACAAAAATAGAGATTGGAAAGATAATTAATTAATTTACCATGTGCTTTCACTTTGACTTTGATTTTCAATTTAATCTTTGCATGAGATTTAATTCAAATATTGAATTAATTTTAAATTCAAATTGTTATCTCTCTCTCTCTCTCTCTCTCTCTCTCTCTCTCTCTCTCTCTCTCTCTCTCTCTCTCTCTCTCTCTCCTCATTTTTTGAGCTTCCACATATATCTAATCCTATCTCTTCTCTATCTTTTTCCCTCCATATCTCTCTCCTTTTCTCCATCTTCATATTCATCTCATCTTCATCTCTATCTATATCTCTATATTTATTTATCTCTTTATCTCTCTCTCTTTCTCTCTTGCTTCCCCCCCTCTACCTCTCTCTCCCTCTCACCTGATTGCAAACATAACATGAGTTTGTTGGTTATGGAACTTGATTATCCTCCTAATTGAAAAGTTTTGTTTTAGTTATAATTGGAACCTTGTAAGAGGATGCAAAGTGGATTTGAAACCATCACTTCTCCATTGAGACCTTTGTTGAACAAGAAACATTATTTTCTAAATTTATCCTACTAATTGATCTCATGTACTACACAAATTTATGCAAAAAATTGACCAAATTTTACCCTGATTGACCTTTCACACCTCTTCGGCATACCCATTGCACACTAAAGTGCGATTGCTAGTATTTAATTAATATTAAGAAAAGGGTTAATGATAAATTAAAGAGATAGAAATTGAAAATGAATTTATTTAAATAATAAAGATTATTTAAATTGAAAGATTAATAAATTGAAATTGAAAGATTAACTATTTATATTAGAAGAATTAATTAGTTAATTAGAAAATAAATATTTAATTATTTTTTTATTTTTTTTAAGCAAGGTGGCAATTGCCACTTAATATATTTATATTAATAATATATAATTTATTTTTCTACACTGGTTCAAAAGAGCTCCCGGAGAAAAGAACCAAGAATAAAAACTCTAATCATAGCCCTTATTCAATAGAACAAAATTTTGAAAGAACCCCCCATCTAGCCGGAGCTAGTTACAAAAAGAAGGAGCCCACCCGAAAAGGAGCACACAACTCGTAAATTTACATATTACATAATAGAAAATGGTTTAAATGATTAAATGATGACATAATTGAAAATAGGATAATTAGTAAGATGACAAAGAAATATGAATTTAGAAGAATAAGATTAATTAGCTTAATTGAATAATTAAATAACCATTTAGTGAATTAGAGGAATAATTAGTACATCATCAATGTGGCATTTTTTAGGTGTCTACACTCTGTTCGATACAATTACACCTAAGTAGTGATATTGGGATGGTTTGTTCCATCGAGATTACAAAGAATTGTTGTTCCACCTTTATTAATTATCTCGATGGGTAATCAAGACCTCATGTTCGGTAATACTATCCCGATATTAGTGTGTAACACTGGTACATCTAATCGGAATAGCTATTCCAATGCACACATGAAATATTGACTAGTGAAGGTTATTTTGCTGATTTTTCTTGTGTCTAACAGGAATTCTCATGTAGGACCAAAGCACAAGGGAGATATTTTGTGGGTTTTAATACTAGGAGAAAGAAAAAAAAAATTGTAGCTTCAACCTTTCATCATCTTAAATACAAACTCTTGGTGATGACTGACATGTGAGGGATACTAAGTACTGAAATTTTGGGGACTCAACACACAGTTTAATGATATCATGTTCAAACTCTTGTCAAAGGGATATGGAAAAATGTTTTCCAATGAGTATTTCTTGGTGGTTCCCCTTTGCATATCTTGTATTTGTTGTGTAAGTTCCAAGAGGGGATTGTCCATATTATTTCTTGTTTCACTATTTCTACTATCTTTGTTTTTGTCACCAGGCATTCGAGTTTCATTAGTTCGAGTTGTGTTGTTTTGCTCTTCACTTGTCTCTTCACTTTTTTTTAAATGTGTTACATCAAAGTCTTGGGGCAATTTCACACCCAAATTTGACAACATTAGAAAATATTTCTCTTTATCAAACTCTAACACTTTTTCCATGAATTTCCCAAATCTGGGATCTTGTTGCGCTTCCCTGATTATTTCTTTCAATATTTATTCTTCATCGTCATCTTGATTGTGTGATCTAAAAGGAATTTCTTCTTCCATTATAGCTTTCTATTTTATTTTATTTTTTTGTCTAAGTCTCTTCTTTTGGTATCTAGTCAAAACTGACATACAAGTGATTATGCTTTTTTAAGCCTTTGATCAGTATTTGGAGTGCAAGTTTTGATGTGATTTAACCAAGTCAAATAGGAAAGGTCCTATTGATGAGACTAGGTTTGTTTTCATTTAAGAGCCATATCTTCACGATTAAGGATGATAAATCTTGATGAAGAAACTATGTTGAAAAATCAAAGATCAGAGATGTCAACTATGCACTTTAAGATATTTGATCATAACCTTTGTCAAAGAGGATTAACTTGTAAGACCCATTTTTCTCAGTTTGAATTGATCTGAGGATGATGAAACTAAAAGGTACTCTAAAAAGGGTATCTGAATCTATGTTTTACTTTTTGTGAAATGTCAGATTAAGCTCTTTGTTGGGTCTGTGAAAATGTCAATATGCTAAAATAGAGTATGTATGCTCTACATTGTTCAATCAATGCACTAGCCTGTATTATCTATGTGCTATGTTGTTCTGTCAATGTACTAATCTATCTTTACGATGTGCTATTTTGGGTTTCTGTAATATGTTATTCTATTTTTGATATGTTGAATTTATGCACTAATATTTTCAGTCTATGCACTAATCTAGGTTCTAGAAGCTCTAATATGTGACTGTTATGTGCTATTGTTTATCTTTTATACGCTAATATTCTCAATGTATGTGTTGTTTTGGGGTCTACATGTGTTGATATATTCACTTTATATGCTATTTTATAACTGTGATGCACTACTGTTTGTAGGTTATATGTTGTTTTGTGACAGAGATGTGTTAAACTGCGAGATGATGTTTAGTGTTAAATAGTTTCATAGATTGATGTTTATTTTGGATTAAAATTTTGTGTTTCAATGGATGATGTTCTGATTAATGATTTAAAAACATAGAAGCCGACATTCAAGTAGTTATTTTTTCCTAGAGTCTAAACATCAAGTGTATGTTTGACACTCAAAGAAAACCCAAATTTCCATGGGTATAACACATAAAAGATAGTTCAAGTAGTTCTAGCCTAAGGAGTGGATGTTGTGATAACTCAGCCCATAGTGTGGAATCTTTGTAATGAAAGTGTAAGCACCCTAAGAGGGGATACCCACTTTTTTCATTGTTGAGAGGTGGCAGATAGGTGCTTCTAGGATTGGAAGGATAACCCGATCACCCTCTCTTCAAGAAAATACAAGTAGCCAATGCAAAACCGAGGATTTTTGCCTCTCCTCAAAGGAGCCAAATGGTGAGTGTCTTGGAGGGAAAACCTTCTATCCCCTTGCATTGAAAATTATTGCACCAAGGATTATAAAAGGCGGCTTCTAATTTAATGGTTTTTAGTAAGGGATCATTCAAAGCGTCAAGATTGTCAATACAAAACAATAGATGTTATACACTGCTTAGTACTCAACTTAGAAAAATAAGTTCCTAACTGAGCAACTATCCAAACCCCATTACCCTTACTCATTTATCTATCAATCCAAGGACATACAACTTCAAATGGGAGTGCAAGATATATGCACCAAGGGTGTCTAGGAACAAGTCTATCCTAATGCTAAATAAATCTTCATATGAAAGAAAATTACTTTTAAAATAATAACTCAGGAAAATTATACTAACTTCTACTATCAAAATGTAAATTCTTCTAACTTATATAGAAACAACTATTTTTTCTATCATGGCTATAGGAACAAACACATAGTAATAGTCTATGGCTACAACAATAGACATCGAGCAATTCAATAGAACATAATTAAATAATTTGAAAGAGAAAATGCATAAAAGATAACCAGACAGAATCCTCACCAAGTGGGTCCCCTTGGGTGAGTCTTTTGGAATGAAGTGATAGTAGAAACTAACTTATTGAACTCGCACAACCATATTATAACATCATAAACTCGTTCACCAAGTAGATATGCTCTCTATTCAGAAATCAAGTGAACAACATAACATTGCTTGATAAAGAAAAATAGTAACTAACTATCAAAGGAATACGGGAAGGATTTATAGCATCCATCCTTACAAAAATTCCCATAAGAGTCACTCCACTTCCTAATATCTAGGTGGAAGCTTTTATTTAAACTATGAAATCTAGGAAAACTAAGACAATTAGGATTATGTCCCGTTCTTGAACATCTGTAGATCTTCCCTATATAATCTCTAACATCCATCATAACCATCAACAAAACTATTTAATAAATCATGTGACTATTTTGTGGATTCCATAATGAGCTTGGACAGCTAGTGCCTGAGTTGAAACAATCCTTAACCCCTTATCCCCTTGTTGTCCAGTCTTTGCCCACGTTACCATGCTACTATAAATGAAGCCATGTTTCATCTCAAAGAATGTTTCCACGTAGCTGCAACACAAAGATTCAAGCAATAATTCCATCTACATTTCATGACCATCCATTGCACAGATTCATCAATCACACAAAAACAATAAATACTTATACTTGCATTCATAGATTTCATGGTTTTGTTAAAATAAAGGTCTTAAACTATAGGTGACATGATTATCAAAATAGGTCCATAAGGTCGATTAAAGCATGATAGAAAGTCCATCAACAAATATTAAAGTCCTAAAAGATATCAAAATGTATGCAAATAAAATCATAAAACTAAGGGTCATCACACCCACCAATTGAAGGTTTTGTTGGTCCACCAACATAAGTTTTATGATTTTCCTTCTAGGTAAGTAGTCTAAAATTAGCAATTGAAGTGCCCCCTCTAGTATTGGCAATAGGGCTCCAATAGAACCCTTGATCCTTCCTTGAAATTCTCCCATATGTCCTTTTCTTGTTCCACATCATAATACTGCAACTCTTCCTAGTGTGGAACAGTCCACCATAGCATAGGTGGCTGGAAGATCTAGGGTATCCATTTTTCTTGTTGATCTCTGTTAGAGTAAAGTAATTAATTAACTTTTCTCTCCTCTTAAGATTTCTCTTTATGCATACATTAGTCATTTAATAATTAATATTTAATTATTAAATGCTCACACCTTAGGGTTAGGTTTTCCTTTTGGTGTTGATCTCCTTTATAAGGATTGATCTCTTGTATTATTCATATTCTTGATTCATTTTTCTCTGATAATACATCTTTTCTCTTTGTCAGAGCCAAAACCCTTGTATTCGTTCTCTCTCTTTCTCTGTGACAGGTTTCTTGCATGCAGGTTTCTTTTGGGTTCTGTGGATTTGTATTTCTCAAATCCTACATGGTATCAGAGCTCCAGACCTGCTGCTTCCTATTCATCTTCTAAAGAATTTGGAGCTACAAGGGTTAGATCTGACTTTCAGGTTTTGGTTGCATCAGATCTGTGTTTGTCTTCTATTTTTTATTTTTGGAATAGGGGGTATTTTTTTCGGTGCACTTTGAGCCCAAACGGACCTCACCATTGAGCTCGTAGCGCCCAAAAACCCCTATTTCCATATAAAATTCGTCCGATTTGGACACAGTTGCTCCAAAAGGCAAAAAATTTTTGCCCCAAGGCCGTACGGCCCTAGGGCATGCAGACCGAGGCAAAAGTTCAAAAAAAAAAAAAAAAAAACAATTCAAAATCGCGTTTTTTAAAGCACCACCGGGCGCAGCCAATTTGTACTCCAAATTTTGTCTCAACCCCTTATTGCTTTCTATCATTTTTTGGCTTTCAGTTTGTACTGGGGATTAGTTTTTTGCATTGTGGGGGGCTGTTTTCTCTTGCTTTCTGTTATTTATATCAGAAAACCAGAATTTACAAACACCAATACAAAAAAAATCAAACCCCCTTCTGCATCTTCTGTCTAGTTCTGAAAGACCACTTAATAATAATTAAAAATTCAGAGCAGTTGAGGCACAGTTCATAGGATGGCAGATAGACCTATTGAATCTCTCACACTGCATAATTACCACACTTGGAAGGGTCGCATGATGACTCTTCTCCAGTCAAAAGGGTTATGGTCCTGTTTGGATGAGGTTCAGCCTCAGTTGACACGTCCTTTTGAGATTATGCAGCACAGGAACAATATGGATCAGGCTATGGGATTGATGGCTTTACACATTTCCGACAGTCTCCAGTTTCATCTTGAGGGTTGTATCACTCCTCGAGCCATTTGGACCAAGTTTGAGGGACTTTTTGGTACTGTCAATGAGTTCAGAGCTTTGCAGCTTGAGGCAGAGTTAACTTCCTTGGTACCTGATTCATTTCCTTCTATTGAGGACTTTCTGATGAAGTTCAAACAACAAAGATCTATCTTGCAGGGTTGTGGTAAGACTAAGACTGATACAGAGTGCATTTTCTTGATTCTCTCCAAGCTTCGGGGTCCATTTCAGATCTTCTCTTTGACCTTCTATTCCACCATGGATGCCTTGGGTGCTCGCCATGTCATGCCTTCTTTTGAGGTCTTTTGTTATCGTCTGACTCGTGAGCAAGCTAAGCTTAAGCAGTTGGATTCCCTTTCAGGTTCACAGAACCAAGCATTGGTAGCCCAGCCCTCCAAAGGAAAACAAAAGCAGAAACCGAAGCCTAAGAAAGATTCAGAGGCTAGTGAGAATCCCTCCAAGCCACCACCTAAGTCTGATTCAAAACCACAATTCAATTCTAAACAGGGCAAATCTTCAAAATCTGGTGAGTCTTCCTCCAAGACTAAGAAGAAATCAGGTGATCCTTGCAGTTTTTGTGGCAAGGAAGGACATCCCGTTTCCAGGTGTTGGAAACGTTTAGAGGCTTTGGAGGAAGCCATGTAGCAGCATAATATCAGTGCACCACAGCCTCCTTCACATCCCACAGGGAAAGGTCATGCTCTTTCTGCACGAGCATTATCCTCAGCGTCCACTTGGATTCTAGATTCTGGTGCCTCTCACCATATGACACACACAGAGGATCTGGTCACCGCTCTTGCTCCTACAGGCACTAGACATATTGCAGTTGGTGACTCAGCACAACTTTCCGTTCAGGGTTCAGGTACTATTTCATTGGATGGTGGTTGTCTTCAGGAAGTGCTTTTGGTTCCTGACATTTCGACAAACCTTCTATCCGTTTATCAGATTTGCCACTCTGGCTCTGGTAAGACAGTTGAGTTCTCTCCACATGATGTGGTTATTTGAGATCTTCATGATCCTGACTTGGTTGTGGCTACTGGGAGTGTGGATTCTGCATCTCACTTATATAGTTTTGATGGCTTTGAGAGTTCAGACACTGTTGGTTCCTCTCTTATAGCACATGCAGATTCAGTGAGCAGGCTTTGGCATGAGCGTTTTGGTCATGTCAATTACAGATATCTACAACAGATGAGTACACAGGCACTTGTGATTGGGCTTCCACAGATTTCTTGTACAGATGGTGTATGTCGTGGTTGTGTCCTTGGCAAACATCATCGAGATCCTTTTCCTAAGGGTCGAGCCTCTCGTGCTAGGGCAGCCCTAGAGTTGGTACACAGTGATCTTATGTCCTTTCCAACTCCTTCTTTTTCAGGGGCCCGTTATGTACTCATTTTTATTGATGACTTCTCCAGACGTACATGGGTGTACTTTCTTAAGTACAAGTCTGATGTCTTTGACTCTTTCAGGAAGTTTAAGACATTTGTGGAGAAGCAATCTGGACTTTCTATCAGGAGGATACGCACAGATAATGGGGGGGAGTATGTAAATCAGGCTTTCAAAGATTTTTGCACTGAGCATGGTTTACAGCATCAGTTTATAGTTCCTTATACCCCTCAACAGAATGGTGTTGCTGAGAGAAAGAACAGAACCTTACGGGAGATGGCAAATTGTATGATATAGTCTCGAGCTATGAGTTCTTCATTTTGGGCTGAGGCAGTCAATTGTGCCAATTATATTCAGAACCGAATGCCCCATAAGGCATTACGACATATGACTCCTGAGGAGGCTTGGACCCATGTCAAGCCTGATGTTTCTACATTCCGAGTTTTTGGTAGTGAGGCTTGGGCATTTATTCCTGATGCTCAGCGGATAGCCATGGAGAGGAAGAGCCGACCACTCATATTTGTTGGCTACTGTGAGGATGTTAAGGCATACAGGTTGTTTGATCCTGATTCTAGAGAGGTCTTGTTTCGGCGGGATGTCCAGTTTGATGAGTGCTATCCTCAGATGGATTCTCCATCACCAGCTTCTCCCTCATTGCCTACTCCGTCCTCTTCATCTCTTGAGGATTACTTATCTCTTGAGGATGATGTAGATCATGATCCACCATCTCCACCACCACAAGTTGCTCCGTCTTTGCCGAAGTGGGCCCGTGATACTATTGATGCAGCTGGTTCTTTGGCAGGTGATCCTTCAGATACTTGTCGCACTCGTGCTCAGACATCTGGTTCTAGTCTTTTGAGTCATACCCTTTCAGATGATCCTCAAAAGTTTTCAGAGGCGACAGGACACCCAGAGTGGGATAGGGCCATGGATGAGGAGTATTCTTCTTTGATGAAGAATCATACTTGGGATCTTTGTCCTCTTCCTAAGGGAAGAAAGTTGGTTCGGTGCAAGTGGGTGTATCGTACCAAGTATGCTGCAGATGGTTCTATTGATAAGTATAAGGCCCGTCTTGTTACGAAGGGGTTTTCTCAGGTAGAGGGTATTGACTACTCTGAGACCTTTGCTCCTGTCGCCAAGATGAATTCTATACGCCTGGTACTTTCACTTGCAGCTTCACAGGGATGGACAGTGTTTCAGATGGATGTGAAGAGTGTCTTCTTGCATGGAGACCTACATGAGGAGATCTATATGGATCAGCCTCAGGGTTTTGTGCAGGACACTTCTTTGGTTTGCAGACTTCGACGTTCATTGTATGGTCTCAAACAAGCCCCCAGGGCTTGGTATGAGAAGATGGACTCCTTCTTGCTTTCCTCGCACTTCACACGCTGTCATTCCGATCACACAGTCTATATTCAGCATCAGGAGGGTGATCTTTTGATTCTAGTGCTATATGTAGATGATCTCATCATTACAGGTAGCTCATCCTCCATGATTCAGAGTGTTCAGAGAGCTTTGATGGAGCAGTTTGAGATGACCGATCTTGGTCTCTTGCACTTCTTTCTGGGTCTACAGGTTATTCAGTCTTTGGATGGGATTTCCATTTTTCAGGAGAAGTATGCTCTTGATATGCTTCAACGATTTGGCATGCTTGATTGCAAGTCTGCCCCCACTCCATTTCAGTCAGGTGTTGTTTTGTCTTCCACTTGCTCTACTCCTTCAGTAGACCCCACTTTATACAGGCAGTTGGTTGGCAGTCTGTTGTACCTGACACATTCTCGTCCTGATCTTTCCTTTGCGGTTGGCCTTGTCTCTCGGTTCTCCCATGATCCTCATGAGAGCCATTGGCAAGCAGCCAAACGTATTTTGAGATATATTCGGGGCACCACACATTATGGCATTCACTACTCTTCAGGATCCCCTCACATCATTGGCTTCACTGACTCCGATTGGGCTGGTGATGTCAATGATCGGAAGTCTACTTCTGGCTTCATTTTTTGCCTTGGTTCTGGTCCTATCACATGGTCTTGCAAGAAGCAATCTGCTATTGCATTATCATCTACAGAGGCTGAGTACCGTGCAACAGTGTTAGCCAGTCAGGAGGTTTTATGGCTTCGGCAATCGATGACAAAGTTTGGGTTTCCTCCAGATTGTCCCACTATTCTTTGGTGTGACAACCAGAGTGCCATTCACATTTCTCGCAACCCAGTGGAGCATCAGCGGACAAAGCATATTGAAATCCACATGCACTTCATCAGACAGTTGATTCAGGATGGTTCTCTCATCTTGGAGTATATTCCTACAGAGGAGCAGGTTGCAGACATCTTCACTAAACCCTTGGCATCTCCGCGCTATCTTCAGTTTCGCTCAATGCTTGGGGTGAAGGAAGTTGTCCTTGGGGGGTCTCAGTGAGGCCTTCCTTCCTTCATGTTTTCTTTTCAGCATGATTCTTTATCTCTTTTTGGAGAGGAGTTTTTTCCCACTGGGTTTTCTCCTTTACTCCGCTTTATAGAGATTTTCTTGTATTCGGGTACCTCATCAGGCCTTGTTGCTGGGACCCTCTTTTGCATTGTAGTTCCTTTGCTTTCTTCTGCATTGTTTGTAGCTGCATTGTAGCTCATCTTAAGGGGGGGTGTTAGAGTAAAGTAATTAATTAACTTTGATCTCCTCTTAAGATTTCTCTTTATGCATACATTAGTCATTTAATAATTAATATTTAATTATTAAATGCTCACACCTTAGGGTTAGGTTTTCCTTTTGGTGTTGATCTCCTTTATAAGGATTGATCTCTTGTATTATTCATATTCTTGATTCATTTTTCTCTGATAATACATCTTTTCTCTTTGTCAGAGCCAAAACCCTTGTATTCGTTCTCTCTCTTTCTCTGTGACAGGTTTCTTGCATGCAGGTTTCTTTTGGGTTCTATGGATTTGTATTTCTCAAATCCTACAATCTCATCCCAATTGAATGTAAGTAGCTTCTCTTATGAGTGTTGCATGATAATTTTTGGAGGAATGAGGCTCCATTCTTTGCAAATCCTCAGGTAGCTAATTCCATCTTTGGGCTAGATGTCCACATACCATTCTAGTTGTTGTCCCTACCATCTGTCCATATTCACTGTAAAATTATTCCCTTAATGACAAGATCCTTCTCTTAACCTCTGGTTCATTAGTAAGTTGATTCCATCTATAATATATTTCATCTAGATCTCCTACCTGAGCCTTCAATGGAAAAGGAACAATTTGTTCCATGTCTATATATTCATTGGCTTGCTCAACTATCGCATTTTCATTCTGAATATAGGACATAAATACCCTTAGGTGAATATCTCCAATTGAGGTAGTGGATTCCAATGTGGAGTATATGTAATGGCATAATTGTGAAGATAAAATTCACAAAACAATTTTTTTTGTTGGGGAGAGGAGGTGTTATAAGCATTGATGAATTCTTCAGGGGTCATTAATGATGAACTTAATCTAGACAACTCCTTGCCTATTTTGTAAGAAAGATGCAATTCCTTCAATTAAAGGGAATATACCCTAGGAGGTGGCCTACACTCAATTGCCTGAGGCAGTAGAGTAACAATATGTTCTATTCTATCCTCCAACCTATTTATCTCTACATCTTTCTTTCTTAGTTTTTCTTCTAACTCTTCTCTCTCCCATCACCATTCGTCCTCCCTCTTTTCTAACAATTTCCAAAATTAAATAGCAATTGAGGGCTAGGAAAATGTGGGTGGATTGTCCTTACGTACCATAACCTTTGTCCTTTGCTTTTCTTGATTCACCTTTTCAACAGCTTTGGCCAAGTTCACTAGCCCAAATGCAGTAGTCCCCTTCTGAACAATAGGTTCTTCACGGTGGATTTGCTAAGGGTTAGAAGTGTCTCCAATATTAGTGTTGTAAGAGTACCTAAGGGTTGAAATTCCCTTAACCAATTTTGGCATGTACATACTATGGACTGGCTCTAAGTCCTTTTTGTTTGCAGTTTTTGATTGGCAAGACCTACCTCGAGCGGCAGGACTTGTCTTGATGCAGTCGCCAGTGGTTGGAGTGGAGTTATTGGGTATCAGATGAAGTAGTTTTATGCTACCCCTATGACCCAATGTAAAAGCAAGTGTTCTATTGTCATTCGTTTTGAACTTCAAACCTGTGAACCAAATTAGTTCAAGGTTCAAAATGTCTTTTGTAAGCCGCGACAATGTGTTGTTGTATAACGAGCGGATGTCTCTATTTTAAGTTATTTTCCATACTTGAACTTTGAACCAATTTTCAAAGCAGTTCAAAAGGTTCAAGCAGTTTAAATGGTTCAAGGAGTATGCTTAATAATCTTTGTTATCGCTTGTTCCTCGTTATGTTGTATGCCGCTTGTTCCTTGTTGTACTTCTTTACTGAATTGAACCATTGAACTCTTTGTGAAATGGTTCAAGGTTCAAGAGTTCACTTCTAAGGCTTTTGATGATAACGAAAGTGGCACGGACCTATTTGTATCGGTCATCGGGAGGACTATTTCCGTTTTATGCCAACGACCCGATGACAAAGCACAAGCGGAGGAGCATCGGACGAAGGGATTTCTTGTTATCCTGATGCCCGATGGAACATCATAAAGTGGAGCATCGGCCATCGGGTTAACCCATTTGGTGGGTCCCTGATGACCCGATGGAAATGCCCAGAGAGCGAAGACAAGCATCGGCTATTGGACGAAGGGATTTCTTGTTATTCCGACGTCCGATAGAAAAAGAGAAAGTGGTGGACATAGTCATTGGACATCGGTGGCTCTGTGTTGAGGTTACGCTGAAGCCTGATAGGAAATGCGGAGTTGTTGTCCTCATTTTTGTTTCCAAAAATGAAGGACCACTACATTAAATTTTTGTGAAAAAATGAAAATTTTACTCTATGGCATGCTTCCCGATGTAGAATTTTGACTAATTCTTGGACTGGCTTAATCCTCAATCCATCCTCGAACTGCATTTCAAATTTCGTCGAATTCTGGGTTTGTTTTCTATGTCTTTCCTTCAATTTCGGGTTTTAAAATCTCGACTACAGGTGGAGAATTTTCTACAAACTGCAAGTTTTTAATGATATTCATTGTTTTGGTCTTTGTAGGGGAATTTTTTACTTATTACATGTGCACTTTTATTTAAAAGATGTTACTTGTAATTTTTTTAATATTTCCCCTTTGTTTTTTTTATCTTTTTTATTGTTTTTTGGTCTTGTTTAGTTAAAATAGGGATTTTTTGGCTCAATTACAAGTAAACTTGCAGTTTGGTCTAAAAACCCCTACTTTAATGGTTTTTACATGTAATAGGGATTTGAAATCCCCATTACATATGTGCAAGCATTTCTAACTTATTGTAGGGATTTTATTTCCCTCTTACAAGTAATTAAAACTTGTATTCCTCTCCAAAAAACCCGATTTTGCCTTGCAAGTGCATTTTTGACAATTTTAAACTTGTCATTTGTCTAAAAAATCCCAATTTTGGCTTGGTAAGTGAAAAGTCAATTTTAAAACTTGCTATTTGGCTTAAAAATCCCGATTTTGCCTTGTAAGTGGAAAAAGTGAAATTGAAACTTGTTATTCTTTCCCAAAAACCTAATTTTCATTCCCTTATGCAAAATCAAACTTGTCATTTATTCCAAAAAACCCGAATTGCAACGAAAAACGGTTTTTGAACATTTCAAGGCAATTTTTGTGGAGAAATTATTGAAGGAGGAAGGCGTTTTGGCTTGCATCCTATTTTCATGCATTCTTGGACACCTTTCACGTCATATGGAGGTTGCATTGACTGGTTTTTCGCCCTAAATCAACAATCACGTTTTTCTTTAATGCCACATTTTGGTTGATTAAATCTCCAACAAACTGCAATCTCCTAAATCATTTTGCCCTCTCTCACCTAGGCGTGGAGTTTGGGAGGAGTTTTGAGCTATTGAATGATGTCGTTGAAGATGCTTTTGGTGGCCACGTTTTTCTCCACGTGATTCCTTTAGCTGTGTTTTGCAAAGACTTGACACCATTTCTTCTACTCCTCCTTAGGCATTTTGTTATAACCCTCTTCGGTGTGCTCTCTCATTGGCATTTTGGCCCTCTAAATTTGAGATTGCTGCTACATTTATCAATTTGTGGCATTTTTGCAAAAAACGTGTTAAGGGTTTGGCATTGCGGATTGCTTCTTTTTTTGGTCTTCCTTCTTCTTTCCAAAAATTGGTTGCATTTTTGGAAGAAGCTTTTGCATTTTCAAGAAAGGTATGTTCTCTTTCCTTTCTTTCCTTCATTTTATTATTTTCTTGTTTTCTTAGTTTTCTTTCTTAGTTGCATTTTTGGAATGTGTTGTTCTTCCCCCAAAAATTGATTTTTGTGAGAAAAATCTTCCCCTTAGTATGCAATTTTTGAATTGCATTTTCCTTCCCAAAATTCCCTCTTTACTTGTATTCGGGATTTTTAATCTCGATTACAAGTTCTCTGGAAATTCTTAACTTCCCCTATGGTTAAGGAATTTAACCATTTTTGGTTAAAATTCTAAGTTGAAAAGTGTGAAATACCTCTCCCTTTCAAATTCGGGTTTTAAAAACCAGATTACATGTTGAAGAGTTCTTCCCATTTTCACGAAAATGACTTTCCCGGATTTTCCCATTTCTATCCATTCATATTTATCATATCCATACTTTCCATTTCCATCGTTTTCCGCAAGTCAAAATCTCATTTTCCATCCATTTCTCCATTTGCAAATTTACAAGTGTACTTGTATTCGGGTTTTAAAACCTCGATTGCATGTATGTTCTTTCCAACTTGTATATTTGCGAAAATTCCCCCAAGATCCAAAATTGGTCAAAGTTAAGATTTTCCCATATATTTCCCCTCTTCCTCTCACAAAATCGTGAAAATCAAGAAACAAAGTTTTTCCCATTTGGAGAAGGAAGAATGATATTAGAAGGAAGAATGATATTTGTAGCTGACTATGATGTTGCCTTAACTCTTTTAAATCTTCATCATAGCATTTCAGGTTCACAATCAATGTCAGATTTGTCGGCATCTCCAGCTCCAAAAAAGATGAAATATAAATATGGCAAATATCAAAACGAGGTTGCACCTTCCCAGGTTTCTTCTCCTTTGGATGGCATCAGAGGCACGAAAATAGGGCACGTTGATATGTTAGAATTTGTCAAAAGGGTAGAAGATCCATAGGATAATAACTTGTAGCTATTGTTGGACAACCATATTCACCATGCATCATCTTTCCCGGTGGCTGCCCTAGAACCTAAGTTCGTTCTTGCCTGCGCCCATCATTTTGACAAAGAGTCAAGAGTCATCAAAAATGATGATGGTGAAGTTATAATTCGTCTCGATGCAGATACAATCGAGAAGGTCTTCAGAATACCTCTTGCACCTGTTTATATGGAAATCTCCAAAGAAAGTGCAGCGGAGTATTATGTGAAGAGGGAAAAAGATTGCAAGCGATACATCAATAGGTGGATCCAAGAGCCACGAGCCTCCTTCTCAAGGTGGGCTAAGTTGTACCACTGCGATTTCAAATGGGAGATAGGAGACACCATCACTCTTCTTAGTAGGATGATGGGCCTTGAGCATTCCAATGTCTTTGAGCCATGGATGTACCAGTTTATCATGTTCTTATGGCAATCTCATCACATTTCATGGGGAGAAGTTATCAGCGATGCCTTGTGCGAACAACTTGCAGCAGTTCCTACCACCATGACCTTCTTCATGAATTCATATTTGGTATATTTGGTAGCATCACTTGGACACTTTCCAGGTCTTTCTACCAAGGGTGATCGCTCACTTATACCAGTTTGGGAATATTATGACCAGCTGCCATTAAACCCAGCAGACCGTATTTCAGAAGAGTCCGAGATGCATTCTTCGGATATTTCATGTGTCAGTTTGATAGAAATCTCAGGAACAAGAGAGTATCAGATGAGGCATAGGATAAGGTGTGTGAGTATGGATGTTTATTTCTGCAATTTCCCACCTTCACCTATATGAGGATCGAATGCTATGATGGTTAGCCATATATGCTTCCCAGATACCCAACCGATAAGATCATTCTTATGGAGTTGGGAAGATAGATCGTGGCTGTTCACACTTTTTAGTCTTCTAGACATAAGGTTGGAATGGGGATCTCTACCACAAACCCATTGAAATTCGGTCGATATTCCCTTGTCACATCTGTGAAGGCTAAGGCCATGGAAATTGAATTGCAGGAAATCAAGCTCAAAAGGTTTAAACCTAGAGCTGATTTTGATTATAGGGGTATGAAGGAGAAGATCAAGAAATCCTTTGTGCATGTACATCACATTGAAGACATCTGGGTAGATCTCCGCAACGAAACCGAAGTTCTGAAGATTGATTACTGCAGGCTCACTGTTGAGCAAATTGTTGATTTGAACTTGGTGGATATCCCACAAGGGATGATTGATGGCAGGCATATACTTGATCCTGAATACATTTCACGGAGGGTTGAGGAAGATCCACTTCCTTTGATCCAATGGTCACACAAGGAGTGCATATCCATCCTTGACAGATTTCAGCCTATCTTGGCCAACACCGATGCATGGCTGAAAAGTAATGTCGTTAGACTTATTAAAATCAAGGTTGGTAAAGAAGATGATTCTACGGGGCCTCTTGGACGGAAGTCTGAGATTCAGATTGACAACAAGGAGGGTGCTTCATCTTCAGGCACAAGGATCAAGTTGCGAGTCAGCCGTGCAGTAGTGCTTCCTCCTGAGGAGACGACAGTTCGTGGGAAAGAAAAATCATGATTCCATGTTCAGGTAATTGATTTGGATAATCTAGAAGAGGGGTAGCAATCTGATGATGCTCCCAAGTCTCCAGTTTTAGACTCGCCTCATGAGAGCATCCCTCCAATTTTCATTGAGATGCCTCTTTCTCCTCCTGATTTGCTTGGAGATGAGTCTCCTCAGAATGTAATTCCCATTTCAGCATATGAGCCATCTCCTGATCATCAACAAGAGACTATGTTGGAAGTTCATGAGGATAATCCTGCTTGCATTTACTTTTCATAAATTGATACTTCCAGTTCTGGTTTTGAAGAGTTCATGAGGCAATCTTCATGTCCATTGGTAACTGAGAAAACCATGGTCACTATCCAAACAGATGTTCCTCCCAGGATGACCACGGTAATTCAAACAGAAACTACTTCTCCTTTGCCCACGACTGCTACTGGAGGGGATTTGATGACTTTGCCTCCATGGCTTAGTTCTTTCACCCCGAAAAGGAAGAAGAAAGAAATCTCACTTGCTGCCTTTGACTATCAACAACTGAAACAGTCCATATCCAAAGTTGCTAAGAAGGCCAAGACTATCTCCAGAGTAACTGTTGACAGTAACAAGATGAAAGTAGCATAAATTATGGAACCTATTGCAGATAAGCCACTTAATGAAATGTCAGCTACTGATTATAAGGTTACAAGGATAGAATTGGGCAAACAAACGCATGAGGTCATTAAACATGATGCTCAGTTTTCTTTTGCTTCATTGGTGCAAAGGTGTGATGAGATTCTAGCAAAGAAAGACAAGCTAGAAGAGGAAAACTGACAACTTATGGCAGCCATTCATAAAATCACAAAACCTGTTGCTGAAGGGAGTAACTCCATAGGATCTTCTGGTTCCCAAGAATCGATTCGTGGAGTGGAAAGGGCTGCTCAAAAGGTACAAGCACTGGATTCCTAGGTTGATCAATTTCACGATCTATGTGCACAGGTAATGAAAGACATTTTTCAAATAATGTCTAAGTTAGAGACCATTGAGGAGAAATTGGATCAAACTTCTAATACTTTCAAAAAGAACTTGGAAAGTTTTGAAGAAAGTTTGAAAATCTGGCATACCATGCCCCAACAACAACTGAGTGTTCTACAGGAGCATGCCATCATCTCTTCCAGGGTCATGTACTTGGAATTTGAAGAACTCCTGGAAAACAAGACCCTTGTTCTTAAATCCCTCATTGAGGAGATCGGTGATGTGAAGAGATTTCGAGGCAAAGTTTACCAAGATATTGTCTCGCATTGTGAAAGGGCCTCTTGTAATATAGTAAGTCAGGATGGAGAGCTAATTCTAAAGGAAGAAGTTCTTGTTCATTTACAAAGGAGGATTCATAATGAATGGAGGAGTGAACAATTCTTGGCTGCTTCAATTCAGACATTGATGAAACATCAAGTCTTTCTGCATGAAATCCAATCTATCCTGGATAAAAACAATTCTGCACTCCTCCGGTGTCACGACGCTATTGTGAAGACCATGGTTGTTGCCAAGAACACCCATGAACTGAATCCCAAGGAACTACAAACGAGCATCCAAAAATTTCAAGGATTTGTCTCTTCACAAAAATCAACTTAAGTGTTTTTCAACACTTAGTTGATTTTTCCTCTTTTGTAATCTTCAGTTGTAATTTTGTTTTGACAAGTTACATGTAAAAGGATTTTTTGTAAAAATCAAGTTACACATTACTTGCACTTTTGTAATTACATGTAAGGCAACTACAAGTTGTGTTCAATTAGGACTGTAGTTGGAATAAGTCTTAGTTAGTTGGAATAACTCTTAGTTAGTTATTGAAGTCTCAGTTAGTTATTGAATGAGTTTTGGTGGTTGAGAGAATCTCTCAAGTTAGTTAGGATCCTTCCACCTTTTTCTCAAGGCTCCTCTTCTATAAATACTTGAGGGGTCTATTGTAATCTTTATCTTTTGGGAAAGCAAACAAAAACTCTGCCAAATTTACAACAAGAAGTCTTTGAGCTTATGTATGTGAATTGAAGGTTTTGAAGAATAATAAAAAAGGATTACTCAAGTTTTGAGTTTTTGAGCTACATGTTTGAGTTTGAATCTTTTTATTTCTTCTATGCAAAGTGTTTCTAAAGGAGCTTAGTCCAATTTGATTTGAAGTCTTTGAGCTGCAAGTAGAGAAGATTAATTAAAATAGGAAAATCTCTAGAAGGAGTAGCAAGTCTTTGAGCTTGCGTCTATTCTTGAGGAAAAATTATTGTTTGGTAAGAAATAGCAGCAAGTCTTTAGCTTGCATTAGTTCTTGTCTTTGTGTTTAATGAATAGAATATTCCAGTCTTTGAGTTGTTGTCTTTTATTCATTGTAAAATTTAGTATAGCAAAGGGTAGATAGGACTTCTAATAGTCAAGTCTTTGAGCTTGATATTGTTGTCTCATCCCGAAGGAAGTGACGGGAGTCTTTGAGCTTTCAGGAAACTTCATTTCCTTTCTCTCATTTCATTTGAAAGTGGTTACTATTGTTCATATTCAATCGCTATCCTTTTCTGTGAAGAGAAAAGGATATTGTCTTTCTTGAAAAAAGAAGAAAGATTGTTGTCCCATCCTATTTTATTTTCAAAGTTGTAGTTAGATAGGGGGAGCCTTCCCTTAATTAGGAGATTTTTTACTTGTGTGCTATGGTTGAAACCACAATTTTGTATATTTCCCCAAGTGTACAAAATTTTCAACCAACAGGAGTGCAATAAGTCACCATCGACCATCAGAAAACAAAAGTTGATATTACGCCGAAGCTTGATAGGAAATGTGGAGCGTGACAAGTCACCATCGGCCATCGGGAACTAGGATTTGATGTTACCCCGAAGGCCGATGGAAAAAGAACCAACAAAGGAGCCGGTTATCGAGTATCGGTGTAGGTGTGTTTTGGTTACCCCGATCATCCGATGGAAAGGTGTGGATTTTTGCAAGTCGCCAACGGGCATCGGAAGCCAGGTTCTGAGGCTATGCCGATGATCCGAAATGGAACTATTTTCTTTCTATTTTATAACCGTCTATGTTTCCACAATGGCTGGATGAGCTATAAGAGTCCACAAAGATGAATTATAAGAGGTTGTGGGATCATTTGGATAAACAAAAAAAGAAATACAAAAGTCTATTTTCTGGTTTCGATCGCTGAAGTACTGTTTTGTATTGTTTTTCTAAGTTTTTCATTACAATTATATAACTAGAGTTTCCTTCTTGTTGTCCGTTCTTTATTTTGAATCCACATTGTAAATATGGCTCTGTCTTGAAACTCCATTGTGGGATCCACACGGCCATTGGAGTACTTCAGAAAGAACCAGAAATGTATAGTATGAGTAAAATAGCAGTAGGAGGAAACCGGGAAATGGCAACTTGAGGATGTACAATTCATGGACGTACAACTTGAAATGGGACTACAAGATATATGCACCAAGAGTGTTTAGGAACAAGTTTATCCTAATGCTAAATAAATCTTCATAGGAAAGGAATTTACTTTTAAAATCATAACTCATGAAAATTATACTAACTTCTACTATCAAAATGTAAATTCTTCTAACATATACATAAACAACTATTTTGTTTTGTCGTGGTTGTTGGAACAAACACAGAGTAACAATATACGGTTGTAGGAGTAGATAACATGAAATTCAATAGAACAAAATTAAATAACTTCAAAGACAAAATGCATAAAAGATAACCAGACAAAATCCTCACCAAGTGGGCTCCCTTGGGTGAGTCTTCGGGAATGAAAGTGACAGCAGAAACTAACTTATTGAACTCGCACAACCATATTAGAACATCATAAACTTGTTCAGAAAGTAGATATGCACTCTTTATTCAGAAATCAAGTGAACAACGTAACATTGCTTGAT
Source organism: Cryptomeria japonica (assembly GCF_030272615.1). Classification (NCBI taxonomy): domain Eukaryota; kingdom Viridiplantae; phylum Streptophyta; class Pinopsida; order Cupressales; family Cupressaceae; genus Cryptomeria; species Cryptomeria japonica. The sequence continues at coordinate 539,001,548 of NC_081415.1, forward strand.
AAGAAAAATAGTAACTAACTATCTAAGGAATATGGGAAGGATTTATAGAATCCATCCTTACAACAATTCCCATAAGAGTTGCTCCACTTCCTAATATCTAGGTGGAAGCTTTTATTTAAACTACGAAATCTAGGAAAACTAAGACAATTAATATTTTGTCCCATTCTTGAACATTTGTAGATCTTCCCTATATAATCTCTAACATCCATCATAATCATCAAGAAAAATATTTAATGAATCATGATTGTTCTGCAGATTCTTTAATGATCTTGGACAGCTAGTGCCCGAGTTGAAACAATCCTTGACCCCTTCTCACCTTGCTATCCAGTCTTAGCCAACGTTACCGTGCTACTATAAATGAATCCTTGTTTCATCTCAAAGAATGTTTCCATGCAGCTGCAACACAAAGATTAGAGCAAGCATTCCATCCACATTTCATGATCATCCGTTGCACACATTCATCAATCACACAAAAATAGTAAATACTTATACTTCTATTCATAAAGTTTATGGTTTTGTCAAAATAAGGGTCTTAAACTGTAGGTGACATGAATATCAAAACAGGTCCATAAGGTCAATTAAAGCAAGATATAAAGTCCATCAACAAATATAGAGGTCCTAAAAGATAGCAAAATGTATGCAAATAAAAGAATAAAGCTAAGGCTCATCAAGGATATAAACTCCCTTAGGAGGCCTCCCAGCCTTTAGAATCAAGAGTTTTATATACCTAAAAGTATAAAGGAGAACTATTCCCGAGCACTTATGTTGACCTCTATTTTCATCGAAATTGGATGAACTTAGCTTTAGCCATTCCCACTTAGGTCATTCCCCTCTCACCCTACCTTATGAGCTACTTGGGAGGGTAGGCCTTCTAAGGTATTGCACTACTGAAATGAAAGTTTCAATGAGTTTGGTTTTTTTATCACCTAATGAAGGGGAGAGCATACTCACCTATCATCTGAGACACATAAGACATGGTGTTCTTTAACCGCCTACTTAAAGCTAGATTCCTATTTTAGTGAATTTGAAGAAAACTCCAACCCTTGCAAACACTGTTAGTAGTCTTTGATTTTGATCTTTGACAACATATTAATGTACCTACAAAACAAAAAGATGCCAATTAGTCTCGGGAATCAAAATTTTGTAATCATAAATGAATGCAATAAAACATAGCAACTATGTGCTAATATTTTCATCCTATGCCCTAATTAAAGTAGCCAATGTGCTAAAAGAAACTCTAAATGCACTATTATGTTGCCTATATGCACTAAAATAGGAAAAATATAAAACAAAATGGAATCCTATAAATTCATCGAAACGTGATAGGGATGCGCTATTCTGGGCTATGCATGTACTGAAATAGAGGTTTTATGCACTTCTCTTTAAGCTCAATGTGCTAGAATTTATCAACAATGTGCTAAATTGATTTATGAAATAACTTGTCAGGAAAAATCTACAAGAAAATATAAAAAATGGGGTAGGGCCCCATGGTGAGTGCCATAAAAATGTGTGCAAAAATATGTGAATCAATCCATTAAAATCATTAGACACACATTCAAGGAAACATAATATCAAGAAAACAAATAATACTAAAAAAAATTAGCGAACCCCTCCTTGATGTCTTCCCATTGTCCTCTGTCTTCAACGACCTTGTGGATCTATGGGTTGGCTCTCAACAGCTGCATGATCTACAAGATGAATACTTGAAGGATGAGTAGCTACATGATTTAGATGAAATGAATGATTTCCATGATATGAAAAACTATGTCGAGATTGTGCTAAATGTAATGCTACTATGCTAGCATGTTAAATGAGAGTACTTAATCTGCAGAATTAAAGATCATGGATGAAAGATTCAAAAGATAAGTAAGTAGAGCTCATGAATGAAAATTAAGACTATTTATAAATTTTCCAATGTAAGAGGTGAGGTGGAGAGATTCGATGGTGGATATTTATCTTAGAGAGATGGACGGTGAGATATGAAGAAGTTGGAGAGGAGGTTGAGAGATATGACACTTGTCATTCCTAGAGGGACAAGTGACAAATAATCTCCAGAAAATGCCAACAAGAAGGGAAGTGCCATAGAGATGAAGGACATGTGACAAAGATGCCATGCGTCCTCAAGAGAGAATGGACAATCCAAAGGAGGTTAGGATGAGGAAGTTGGAGGGGATAGGGTTAGTTAAACCCAATGTTAGATTGGATGGGCTAGGTTAGAAAGTGGTTAGGTTAGGTGGTTAAGGATTAGGAGTCATGTGACAATTTGAATTAAAAATTCAAATTAATTAGAAAGGGATAATTAAATAAAACCAATTAATGAAATTTGTTTATTTAATTAGGAAAACGGAATAAATGAACTATTGTAGGAAGAATTAAGGAAATGAACTATATAACTAAAATTTTCAATTTATTTATAAGTAGAAGAATAAAGGCTTATTAATTAAATAACTTCATATTTAATTAATTCTCTTCAGGCCAAATTTTTAATGTATACAATCAGTAATTACAAAGTGAAATCATTAGAGCACAAGTTTGATTTTCTTAAGGGATAAAGAACAACATCTACATACAAGCTACATGCGTATTAGTGAAACCTATCTTAGATCTTCATTCCAAGACTTAAATTCAACTCATCCAAGGATTTATTTTAGGAGAACTTGACCTCAATTCGACTTTTTTGTCAAGGTGTTTCTAGACACTAGAGCCTTTACATGCTTACAGGATCTTAGAGATCAAGTCGAACAAGTTTTAGAAGCCTACTAAAGAGGGGAAAATCTAAGCTAATGGTTAGTTGTATAAATCATATATAAAACACTAAAAACATTCAAAGAATAAACAAACAACCATTATACCTAAATATTCACTTCTTCCTCTAATTGAGCTTGATGACGTGGAAATGCGTCGTATTGCTCCACTTAATTTTCTCTTTTAAAGGGGGGCATGTGAATTTCTATCCACTACACAACAATATGGATTAGATTCAAATGATGCACATGGATGAGATGGATTGCATGAGACAACAATGGGGCATTATAAGGATATTATTGATGGATTGCAAGACTCAAATAGTAGCATAAGTTTCATGAAAGGTGGATATGATTGTGAAGGGAGGAGACTCCAATTTATAGATTGGAGGAGGCCAAAATGGAGGGCTAAGATTGATTTGAAATGAGGGCTAGGATCGAAAGAAAGTGGGAGAGGATTAAGAGGACAAAGTGGGAGATTCAAGAGATTTGCTATAAAGGTATTTCTTGTCTCCACATTTATCAAGTACATGGGGAAGAATTCCCCAAGTACATTTGGAAGAGAAAAAGGAATATAAATTACTTTGGGGACAACAAAGGAATTAAAAATTCCAAAATAGAAAATTGTGTGGGGAGAATAAATGGAGAAAGGAATTAAAAATTCCTTGGGAAGAGGAGGCATGGGAATGTGCAAAGATTTGACATTCCTTGGAAGAGGCAAAGTTGGTGCATTTAAGGTTTGGAGGGTGAGATGAGAAAGACCATTTATGGAAATGTGTTGACTCATTGCAAGTGATTAGGAAGACAAATTAGGTGGCTTAATGAGGAATTAGAATGCAAGTGAGAAAGTTAGGAGGATGTGAGATGATGAGAGAGAATGAGTGGAGGAATATGAAATTGGAGGAAATGATTAGTGTAATTAGGATATGATTAATTAGGCTAGATGATAGGATTAGGAAGGGTGATTTGTAGGAATCACATAGTTAGCTTAGTTAAATTAAATAATAGAGGTTTAGAATAAATAATGAAGGTTAAAATGATTTTAGAGGAATAGGGAATAATTAATTTTGATAAATTAATCATAAGACTGTAGTGATAAGATTAATTAAATTTGATTTAATTAATCATAAGAAGAAGGTGATCAACACAATTAAATTGATTGTGTTGAAAGGCTTAAATTAGTTAAATAATAATTTAATTAATTTTAGATGTCTACACCTACATTTGACTATTCCATATTTGTAATGATAAAAATTGAACCACAATATTTCTTGCACTATTTCTAATCATAAGATAGTCATCATATTGTGGCCATTAAGTTTTTAAAGGTATACATTCATTTCAACACATTTTAAACATCATTCTTCTATCATTAGATATATAGCCAAGTAACTTTACACATTTTAGATTATAACCACATCTATATATAAGACACTTGTATTTTGGTGAATCCTATGTTAGATCTTCATTTCGAGCCTTAAATTCAACCCATCTAGGGTTTTATCTTAAGAGAACTTGACCTCAATTTGACTACTTTTTGTTAAGAAGTTTCCTCTTGTTTCCCATTTCACGATCCCTCATAAATAATTGATTTGAGACAATTCATAAAGGTTGGCGTGTCAAAATTTGCCCCTAATTGTGTGTTTCTCTCCCTTTCCCCTATCAAGTTATCAAAAAATAAAAAATCATAATATTGGCTAAGTCTAGAGAGTATCTAATCCTTACACATTACACAAGAGCCAAAAGGGTATCCATGTTTAAATTTTGGCGGTATTTGGGTTTTTTTTGAGCAAGCTATAGTTGGCGGTATTTGGGTTTATTTCATGATAGTTTTATAAACCGTGAGAGTTGCTGAAGGGGTTCCCAATTCCTTCCTTGCCTCTGATCATTGAATTCCCCCTCGTGCCTTAGCATTTTTCTTGATCAAGTTTTTTCTTGTTCTTCATGTGTGCATTGACAAAGAAGAAGAAATTTTTTAAGTGTCTGCGTTGAGATTTTCACGTGGTTCTAGAATCACCATTGATTATCGATGTGGTTCCTAGTACTTTACCTTATGTCAATTTGTTCTTGAAGGGGCTCAAATTGCCAACTTGGGCAAAATAGGAAAGATAGGAATAATTTCTATGTTTCATTTTAAATATTATTTTGCTGGGCATTCATCTTTATTTTAAGAAAAAAATTGGTACAAATTTGGCTAAGTAAAGTTGGGTTAGAGCTTGTGATGGTTTTAGGAACCACTAGAACCTCCATATTGGTTTTCAGTTTTAGCTTGGGGTCTAATCACCGATGAAGAGTCTTATTTTAGCATGTAATCATTAGGTAGCCTAACAAATTCATCCTTGATAGCTTCTCTTGTCAAGGATCAATAATATTTAATGTCGTTTTATTTTTGTCTTGTTTTGGTGCAGTTCATGCTTTTTGGTGACCCGATGGTGTTTTTTTCCACTAAACTACCTCCACCAATCCACATTAATAGTTGCATTAATTTAATGTGGATGACCTAATTTGATTATGATTGAATTGCCTTCTATTTGGGATGCCCATTTTGGAAGCAATTTATCTTAAGTTGATATTGAAAGGATACAATGTTATCGTTTAAATCTCTGACACGTGGTGAACTATATGTTGTAAACATTTCAAGAGGTTTGTAACAATGTGGTTCTATAGACGCCAAAGGAAGTTGCAGGACAACCATTGATGAAGTCTAGTTCATTTTGTGGGTACAATTTGTTGGAATTAAAAAAATGTAATATTGCAAGTTAGTTTTGTTGTAGTTTGTCTCTAGGGCACTATGTGTGCATAGGATGATTTTATGATCTCAACCATGCATTTTCCTTTGCCAAGTTTGAGGGCATGAGTATAAGATTGGGTTAGATAAATATAATAATATTCTTTAATAGTTTCAAGTATTATAACGATCTCTCAATTTATGCATGCATATAGGTAAAATTTATGTTATGGATTATTAAGTATATTCTGTTATAGATCTTCATGATCTATGATACACACATACATGGATTCATATTCTCTTATTTCAATTTGTTCCTTCTTAGTGTGCAATGACTCTGTTACCTAATATATAGGCACTGATCTAGAACCACGCTCCAATCTCACACCTTCAAATTAAAACATTTTAATTAGTAGTTATTTTATGTGGCCCTTCCTATGCACCCATGACGCTAATATATCCAAGGAATTATCCTTAAGTGAAAAGTCCAAAAATATATATTTTATGTGGGTCATGCTTGCATAACTTTATCAATTGTATAAGGGTCAGTTAGACAACCAATTGTTCTTAGTCTAGTGACAGTCTTTGGGGTTAAGGCAACAAGTTGGGTTTGGTTGTCAATGTTTATTTATCATCCATTCAATGTGCTCTCAATACCTATTAGGGTATACCCTTGAGAACACCTTGATGAGTCTTAGCTAAGCTCAAAGCATAAGGGATTTAACCAGCTCTTGTAGAGTTAGCCTTTAACCCTTCGATACACTGACAAATTGGTTTTAGTTGCACGATGACAATCCTATTCCTGTGAGTGAGATTTAGTTCTAGGAAGCGAAGCAACGATTTTGGAACCCAACACCTCACATTTGAATTTGGAATATGTATCATAATTGATTATCAATCTTAACTCTACTTATTGATTGTATTTATTTAATCTACCTAAATTATCTATATAAAAGTTTTTTTTCTTTTCAAATATTTCTAAAGAAAAATATACCATTCGTAGTTTAATCTAGGCCAATCCAATAAGATGCAAACATGCAAGCATTAATTAATGTAGATTAAATGATGATTAGTTGGGAATGATATGATGTTCACAATAGTTATTTTAGGAAAGCAAATGTGGCAAATAGGTGTACACAAAGATGATTGAAGAATGAGCATCGATGAGGATTTTTCTAGAATCATATCAAAATCTACTAAAAACGATGATCATTATATTAGTGAATACATTTGAATCTATACTAAATTTGCATTTTGTCATATGTAAAGTTCATAGATTCAGGTCAAGTTTGCATATGGATTTGTCTTATGAGTCTAGCCTAAACCCCAGTCAATGTAAATTGTACTTTATTGCTTGCTTCTTTAAGTCTTATAAGTTTTGGTAGTCGAGGGTTGATGGTGTTTAAAAATTCTTTGGAAGGGTTGTAATTTTGTCATTAGAAGACAAGTTCTCCTAGGTCAACCCTCAAAATGTCTACAAAGTTGGGAGACACCATCCTTTTAGGACAAAGCATGCAATTTTGTTACTCCTTTTAGTGCACTGAATTGAAATGTGATGCTATTAATCACATCTCCATTTCTCTAAATGATTAAGAGACCAAAGACCATGTTTGAGGATTATAATGGATATATGTTATGCCTCTAAACAATAACACGTAACATCAAATTGCACCAAAAATTATTTTCAACTAGCTTAGGGTGGGGAAATAAAAGGGGCTAGTCTATGAAATTTGAAATTTTTAAAATTTGAAAAGTAAAGGGATAGGTATGCAATTGTCAATTTGTCCTTGCAACCAAGAATGGGTAAATGATTATAAACAAGAGATGCATTGTGACAAGATCCTGCCTATAAGTGTTAATTTATAGTAGTTATTGTTAGGTAGAGTAGTTGATGATTGTAGTTAGACTAGTTGAAACATAGAGCATTCATGTACATTGTTAGTCATCTAGCTGATTGTTCTTTGTGATGCTCTATATTAGTCACATGGCTTATTACTAGCTATTGCTAATGATATAGTAAATGACTTTATCTACACATTGTAGGTCCCCTTTTTTGGTGATGTGTAGGAAGGCAAATGTTTGTAGCAATAAGGAACTTTAGCATATAATTTTCATCCATCTTATTTTTCAATTACTTTGGTATACTTGAATGTCTTTATTTTGTAAGTGCGTTTGAAATAGTTCCAAATTGCATTCAAATAGTCACATTAGAATTTAAAAACATGGATGGTCAAGATTATTTGTAGCATCTTGCACTCTTCTTTACAATTCACAACCATGGATTTCAATAAACAACTTCTTCATTTCATATATAAAGCAACTTTGACGTATAAATAATTATTAAAGTAAATTAAGTATAATCAAATTTTTTTTTGTTATTATTTAGCTTTATTATACATTGATTTTAAATATCTGTATCTATTTATTTTTATACAATAATAATTGATTGCATATTATGTACAATTAACAAATATATAAAAAATGAACAAAGTATTGAATATCAATCAAATTATTAAATATGATGAAATTGTTAGATAGATAATACACAAAGTAGGTAGGTAGGTATTTTTAAAATGAAATAGTGTCTATTTTTTTTAAAAATTATATATTTAATTGGATAGATATGAATGACATCACAAATGTCATTTAAGGAGACAACACAATGTTAAAGTCACCAATGCAATTTTATTATGATGTATATAATATTGTATATGTCATTCAAGTCATTAATTGAACTGACATCATTTATAGAAAAGATAAACTAATAGATAGAAAAATAAATGACAATTTTAAAATTATTAAATGAAAAAAAGTAGTTATAGACTATAGAACTACTGCTCAAATTTCTTAGTTCTTTATAATGATTGGTTGAACTAAAGGACCCAGTAGTTGTGCACCCTAACTTTGCACTTCTCAAAGCCCTACATGAAAATTTCAAATCACTCCCAATTTTTTACAACAACTTACTTGGCAAGTCCCCTGCTTATAATCAGGGTTTCAGGGTCACATCATCAAATATGATGCCACATTAGCATGCTTTTTGCCAAGGTGTCCATAACAACCCCCCCAAAAAGTGAGACCAATAGGTGTGCAAAAAGGGCCCCAATACTTGTGTAGCTGATGTGGCATCACATGATTGGTTTCTTTTTACAACAAATATCATATTTCATTCAATTATTGGTACTCATCATGACAATAACAACTTTAAAGTCACAACTACTGGTGCAATGTTGTACAAAAATTGGACATTAAATTAACAAGTATGGGGTATTAAATCAACAACTTCTATCCCAAGAATTGGAATGTGCTCAACTACTGGATCCTTTTCCCTAGTATGCTTGAGGCACAAACTAATAAGTAACTAATGACTATATTGAGGTAGGTGTACAAATATGCATAATAAATGTGAGGTATATTGAATGTATTAGAATTGTGTGTGTAAGGATAAGATTGAATGTATTAGAATGTATAAAGATATGTATTTATACAAATAAGTAAAATGCTCAATGATTGATTCAAGTTCATATAAGATCATAGCACTTATCACTATATACAACAAGCTTAATATTCTAATAGTACAAGATCAACAAATAAAAAACTAAAATAACAATATTTGTTGTCCTATAACTTTTTTTTATAATCCAATCAATACATAAAAAAAAATACAATAAAGAATGGTAGTTCAAGAAACTGCCTTATAAATTATCTTTTACCTCATAGACATTGGATTTTTCGTATTCAAACCTATTTATATCAAAACATTTCTTGCAAATAAATACAAATATAAATTTAAAAAATCTCATAATTACCTTTACAAACTTCACACTTATTATTTATAGGATTTACTTTTCTCACTTTAATTATAAACACTAATTATTATCCAATATGGGAAACAAATTCTATGATTACATTTTGTTTATCTTCAATATTTTATGACTAGAATGCATTCCAATGACTAATCATCATCTTCACATGATGAATTTTTCCACACGGGAGTCACAGTGTGATTTTTCCAAAGCAACAAGCTTTCTACAATGCTTATTTCCAATTCAGGATACACAGGAATCCAAGTACCCTACAAGCTGTTGCAGAACTGGTGTGACATTTCCCACATAGCTTATGTGCTTTACACAAAATATACACTCATTTCCTATGAATCAAAGCACTTAAAAATTGATCCTTTTAAAATAAACCAAGACATTCCTGCATTCCCTATGCAGCGAATTGCGGATGACACGTTTCATCAGAGTTGCATTAAAGTTCTAAGGTAACCTCTGTATCCACCCTTCACCACTTTGAATAATTATAAAAACCTGTCCACGTCATAATCATGGCGTTTTGGCTCATGAAACTATCATGAAATTTGGCGGAAGCTAGATTTATTGATCCGAAAAATCCAAGCAAGCTTGCTTTTTTTTAATTATTTTTGATAAAGCGAGTATTAAAGTATGCTGTTCGAACATGGAACTGTGAGCATGCCGCGTGCATGTATGCTGTTCGAACTGGGAGTATTAATTGGAGCGTGTTTTAAACGTTAGGGTGAGGGAGTTATAGTTCTATCAAACCCACTTCCTATTCATTGCATACACTTAACTCATCCTCAATCTTTTAACACACGCCGTTTCATTCTCCGTAGCAGCGCATACACCATAAAAATTCGAGAGGTTGCAGCAATTGTAGGTTACTCATCTCTTTGCTTTCGTGAACTTTAAGATTTAAGGTTGCTGCTCTTTCCTGCTGACTTCGGTAATACCCCAACAGCAAGTACACTTCCTGGCTTTAGTTGCAGTGGCAGTTTGTTTTTGTTTTATTTTTTTTATCTCCATAGTCGCAAAAGCATTGAATGACAGTAGTTGCATGTGGCTCTCTGACTTGGATTAATGGTGTTCGAGTTTTTATCTTTGCGGTCAATGGTATTTCTTTTGGTTCGTTTTCCCTTTTCTTGTTTTCTAAGTTGAAAAGGAAAATGTACTGTAGATTGTATGATAAAATTAATCGTACGGGACCATAAATCATAATACATTTTGATTGTATTATCTTAAATGCTTTGAATTGACAGTGAAATTGCTGTGGTTGCTTCAGAGAAAGCATTCTGCTATGACTGTTTAGTGATCAGGGTTTGTTTGAATAGGATTATAATTGATTTTAATCTGGTATATGAAGAAAACTATTTTATTATAAAGTAGTAAATCTTCTAGAGGTAATAAACTTCTGTATTGCAAATGTGATTTTTCTAAGATCAGGTAGAGAACTAGGTTGGAATTGGATGTTCAAATGCTTTTTGTTAAAGGAGTGGAACAAAACATTGACCACAAATTTTATTGGGGTGGAAAATCTTTAGAAATTTGTGAGAGCAGTTAGGTTTGTGATTAAGCTCTTCCATATGACTATTCATAAAGGCAGTTAATGCCAGACACCGATACCAATCTCTCTTAAAAAAAAAATCTAAATGTGCATTAAAAATAACAAAATGAATATTTGCAAGGCCTATCAATACTCAAAATGAGTTGGGTTAGCTCTGGAATTATACTCGAATAAATGTCTACCTCTGTGGGAGCATGACGAGTTGCTTTTTTGCGGACTGAAATCTTAATAATCATCCAAGCTAATCATACAGCACCCAGTCGTTAACCAGCTGAGTATGAATTCAATGCTGGTTTGTGCGATCTATCTGCAGGTAGTTTTCATTACAATTATTTAGATGCCAGTGTTAGGGAAGTTGTTGCATTCGTTGCCGAAAAGTTCAGTGATCCCATAGTTGCATCATATGACATGTTTTCATGCCCACCCTTATTTACAATTTTATAACTTCCATTGTTAATGTTAATTGTCATGCCATTGTACAGGACAGATGAAAATCTGCACTAGTGATTATTTTGTAGATCATGTTCGTGGATTTGGCATGCTTCTTGCATGGACAAGAAATTCTAAGTTCGTTGCAATTCTTTTATTCCAGAACACAACCATCTTTCCTTTGATGAGGTTGGGGGTAGTACTATTCTATTAGCTCAAGCTTGAATTAATTTTGGAACAGACCTTAAGAACCATCGTTTTGCAATTGAGACCTTGATTGGGCATCATGTGGTGCGCGGCAAATGAATAATTCCCCAAGGAATTGAGCCTGCTCACTTTGCACTGTCACCAGTGCACTGAAGTACAAGGAAAAGTTAAATAAAAGGCTAAAGTGCGTGGAAAAATACAATATGAAAAATTATTTTATACCCAGTCTACAGTGGATAGGCTTTAATACAAAATGTTATTACAGGATAAACCAAAACGAATGCCTATCTACTTTTGGACAACATACTTTATTTTTTAATTGTCTATCTTAGATTCTAAGTGGATATGTAACTTGCAAATTTAACCCGATCTTCTGAAGAGACTCAATAAGACTAGTAAGCTTGCTAGGTCAAATTAATAGAACTAAGAGGGGACAAATGAATAATTTCCCAAAGGAATTGAATCCAAATAGTCACTTTTCGTTGTCACCAGTGCATCGAAGTACAAGGAAAAGTTGAAATTATCAGGGGAATTAGGGCGTGAAAGAGTGCAAGATTAAGATGATTTTAAATGCACCCTACAACCCTACAGTACGCTTTAAGGCAAAATGTTATTAAAGAATACAACAGAGCCAATAACTGTCAACTTTTGGACAATATACTGTATTGCTTAATTGCCTGTCTTAGATCCTAAATGGATTTGTAAGGTGTAACTGCATATCTAGCCTAATCTTAACATCTTCTGAAGAGAGACTCAATAGGATTAATGAGCTTGCTAGGTCAAATTAATAGAATTGATGTGCCAGGCCACTTACTTCTAGATTTAAAAGTAAAACTCCACATGGGACTTTAATTCTTAAATCTCTATGGACAAAGAAGTATCATTTTCCTAAAACTTAGCTTAGTAATAGACAATTAAAACATGCCCAAATTTGATCACTGCCTTAAATTTGGCTCCAATAGCTTAATTCAACTAGGCTGTTGCCTGGACGGATAATCCTGGTTTATGTTTGATGATTGGGTTATAGCTTATACCCCTTGACACAAAGTGAGTGAAATAAATCATAATTTTACAGTTAATACAGAACAGAATATTAGTAAAGTAATGCTCATGTGTATGATGACATCATGTTTCCGTTTTTTCAGAACAAAAGAAAATGTAAATACACTATTGTTATGATTGTTCAGCTGCGACATTGAGTATTAGGAAAAGAAAATGTAAAAATTTATACCAGGATAATGACAAATTTGTTCTGCTTTTTTGTCATCCTGAAATTTACAAATATATGCTTCAAAACTATCAAGGTGTCTTCAACATAAATTCTGCCAAGGATATTGATTAACAGAATAGGCATATGTTTTGAGAGATCTGTAAAGGTCAAAAATCTTTTGCTCTGGCAAGCTTTGTTTCTTATGAGAGGAAACAAGTATGTCAGATGATCTAAACAACGTTGTATCTATCAGTTTCTATATATGTAAACACTTTTTCTGCTTGTAGTATTTATTTCAATTTACACTTTATGGACAAGTAAACCATAAAGAGGTTAAATAGAAGGTTAATGGTGAGCTACTTTATAAAAATAATCTGTGTGGAACTTGAAATATCTGAATGATTTATTCCAATGAACCTTTTTTGTAGCTAAAAATTTGAAAATAATTTCCCTCTTAACACTTCCTTCTATCAGAGTAAGTCAGCATGAACAGCTGCTTTACCTTTTGGATCCTTGTCTTAGATACCTATGAGTTTTTAAATAAGAAATGCTTTCTTTATGGCTTCCAAAAAATACATAAAACTGTTTTTCTGGATGCCCTTGTGCAGCGGACAACTGAAATCTTCTAAATGGACTTCAATGATTCACGGGATGACATTGTGCCATTGGCAAACTTGACTGGCATCCAGTTTGGTCTGTTGACAACAAATGAGATTGTGAGTCCCCTTATCACCTTTGTAATGTCACAAAATAATTTGGTAATTACTAAAAAGGATTCAGCTATTTGTTCTCAGCAACATTTTCTGTTATGCTATTTTTGTATGGAATAAGGGGTTTGTCTCCCATTCATCGAAATATTTGTTGCCAATACTGTGAAACTCTTAGTGAAACTAACTTATAAATTGACTCTTCTACTTCGAGTGCCTCCTATTCATTAAAATATTTGTTGTCAATACTGTGAAACTCGTCATGAAACTAACTTATAAGTTTACTCCTACTTGAAAGGAATTTTGCAAAATTTTTGTTCAAAATGTTGTACAAAACACAGACATCCTCAGCTTAGATGCCAACCTTGAGATGTATATATTGAGCCAAAGTTGCTTAGGACATGAACCTGTTCTCGTTACCTTTTCTCAAACATTCAGGTGGGGTAGACTGTAGATCACAGCTAAAATGGAACACTAATGGACAGCTTAACACTTTTCTCTACTTTACGAGTTGTCCAAAATCTTCATAGCAGATGATGTATGTTTAACAATATTTAGGAAATATTTTGCAAGGAAAATTATGCAGTACAAGCTTGAAGGCATTAGTCTTTGGCAGCTCGTTACGTTGGATGGGTTGTACCTATTCTTTCTGAAATATTTTCCTCAGCGTGGCATATGTTTTAGGCCTTTAACCTGTGGCTAATATTTGTGGACTAGAGAGTTAATCAAATGGAGTAAAGGGAAAATGCAATAAGAAAACCCTTATAGGTCTCCTTGTGCATCTTTGAGCACATCAAATCTATTTCAATGGGCTCACATCAAGGCACTCGGATACCATAAGTAATTGAAAGCTTTGGGAAAGTTGTCAGTATGCTAAACACAATTTTGTTTCCCTGTTGGCTTTTTAAAATTATTAAGAATGCAGATTCCTCAAGTCTGGTGGTTGCATGAAATCCTTTTTAGACTAGGTTCCTAATACTAAGAGTAGGGAAACATGATTTTTGCCAAAGATTTTTAGTTTACTCAAGGAGTCTTTTAGTAAGTAGACCATAAGTAATGTACATCTGTTATGTAGCACATGCAAGTAATATTCATGGTGCTTATATCTTTCTAAGTGCTAAATATTTTTTTTAATGCACAGAAAGCATAACTTTGATGCTTATTTGTCTTGAATCTTGATATGCTAACCTTTTTATGTTTTTTTTTTCTAATTTTGAAATTGCTGCTATACTATCAAGCAGCCAGAATCCATATGGGAATTGGCCCTGACCAAGGAGCCCACATCCCTAAGGGCTATTTGCCTGGTTTGAACTTGGGCATCCACATGGTGATCTCCCTGACTTACCATTATGCTGAGCCCTAACAAATTTTAGATCTTTATAGTAGATAGTAAGATACTACCATAATTTAGGATCAAGTTCTTGCTATGTTAGGGTTTGAATTTCTATTTTCTCTTCATATGTGAGCTTGTAGAACCCTTATGCTAGGTTATTCTCTACTTGGCATGCTGTTGACAATGAAGGGTTTCTTTCAAGAAAGAATCCATGAGGACGTGTTCCCGTTGGTAGAGCCCGCATCCCCATCCTTGGTGTTGTTTCGGGGACAGCGGGATATTACAAGAACATCCCCTTGCTGTCCCCCTGCCTTGAAAACCTTAGGAAATGACCAAAACGTCCCTGGACCACATGGGGACACCTAGACGTCCCCGAGATGGTTGGGGACGACCAGGTGTCCCCCACAAGAGTAGTATAACATTAAAATTCTGCTCTATAAATGCATTTTTTTCATTAACAGCAAAATTTTGCCCTATAACATGTGATTCTTATGTGTGTGTGTACACATGTATACATGTGATTCTTATGTGTGTGTGTGTATATATATATATGTATGTATGTATGTATGTATGTATGTATATAGACATACATGTATGTCTATATACATACATATATGTATGTTGATAGTATATACGTGTATATATACATACATATGTACGTATATGTACATGCATATATATATGTATATGTATATGTGAATATATATGTGTTTGTGTGTGTGTATGTATAGATCATATATGTATATATGTACATATACATATATACATACAAATATGTATGTACATATACATACAAATATGTATGTATATATATACATACATACATATATGCATATATGCACATGTACATACATATATGTATGGACATGTATATATATGTATGTAGGTATGCACACACACAAACACACATATACGTGATTCTTATATATATGTATCTATATGTATGCATGCATGCATGCATGCATGTATGTATATTCCCATCCCCTCACCGGTCCTTAGACTGCTGTCCCCATCATCCTTTTTGTAGAAATCAGAGAATTTGATAGTCATCTAAAGGTTGAACCGAGATAGGATTTATAATTTATGTCTTTGTTGAATTGACATCTTGAGCATGATTCTGTCTATTGATTGTGAGTTGTGAATTAAGTTACTTCAGTGGGTTTCTAACTAGTGACACAAATTCAACTTTTTTCAACATTATAGATACATTACAGGGTTCATGTTTCTAAGATGAAAAGTATCCCCAAAGCTTTTTGTGGTAGAGATGTTAACTTCCTCAGGTAACGACGTTGGAGGGTTAAAAAAACAGTAATATACTTATCTCTAGGAGCATAAAGGTGTATAGTACTAAACAAAAACTGAACATCATCCTCACATGGTATAAACTATAAGGGTTTTAAAATGCTTTTGGAGGCATATGCTGAATTCTCTTGTTTTCTACATTCAAGTCTCCTATATTAAGAGGAAACAAAGAGTTTGACTACAAATAGTTTAACTTTAAATTGTTGGCCTTTTCCATTTTAAACATGAGTGATATTCAAGATAATTTAAAAAAGAGGCTTTGGACTTAGGAGGAAGCATCAAGCACTTCAAATGGCATCTAATGCAAAAATTATTCAATGAGGTTATTTGAGGTATGAAGACCTAGAGATTGCCGAATGCCCAGGGTCTTTGGTTTTGGGGGTCAAATCTGGTTGGAAGATGAGTGGAGTGAGTAATTGATGGGCTAGTGTTAGCTCATAAGACACATCATGAAAACAATCACAAAAGACCAATAGTTTACAATTGCACAAAGAGTGTCAGGTTTTCTGCTTGGGAACTCATATTTCATATTCAATTCAAATGTGAAGTGCCTATTAGGACATAATAGGGGTGAAATTTTATGGGCCATGTTATTATCATATAATTGGGTTATAAAGTAGTAAGTATGTGCCACATGTAACTAATGTTTACATAGGATGACTCATGTTCTAGGTCAAAGGGATGCAATGTTTTCTAAATTGCAATTTGTAATTAAATTCATTGGTCTCACATGTAAAGGGTTTATCCACCTCCACTATCAATGAGAGGATATATATATATATATAGAGAGAGAGAGAGAGAGAGAGAGAGAGAGAGAGAGAGAGAGAGAGAGGGAGACTATCAATGGATCGTTCCTTTAGAGTAGATTAATGCAATAGATCTTAATCTTAGAGGGGAGGTATGTTGGAATGATTCCTTAAGGAATATTTTAGTATGTAAATCTAACTAGAAATTATTTCTATTTTGGAGTGTATTAAGGATTAGGGAAAATTGGCCCAACGTATATCTTGTGCATTGGTTCATGTATATGTTTGCAATTATTCTCTTTATGTTGGATATTTGGAGCACATCATTGATACAAGAGCAATGATTTGGCCAAACCGGGAGAAAGGATATTTGGAGATCTTATTTTTTTTGATGAATATTTGTATAAAAGTATTTGAAATTGCATGATGTTCTCCTATTACAGGTGTTATAGTGGGGTGATTCTTATGTTATTAGAGAGTAGTCTTTGAGAGTTTTTGAAAAAGTGTACATTAGCAAATCCGACGATACTGAGAGAGATGGTTGTGTGAATTTGATGTCGTGATGCTGATTCCGACAAATTTTTCAGACTCAAAATTTGAAACAAAGATCACAGCTTTCAGTTTGGTTAAGAAAATCAATTGCCATTGTTTGCATTTGGAAGTGTATTTTTTTGATCTTTTTTCACACATTGTCATGTTCAAAAATGTGATAGAAAAAGGGTACATGTTGGGAAGGTTCAATCTTTTGAAGATTTGAAGTTGACTGTTGACGAATCTATTTTTCACTTAGTTTTTTTATGCTATTTCTATGAGTGAGTTGGATATTGTTCTTGAATATGATTGGTTCGAGAGTTTAGGAATTCTTGACATCAATACAAAAAAGGGTCCGTGAAGCTTTGGTATAAGAAAAGAAGTTGACATTATAGAGCACTGCTTATCATATCAAGGATGAACATAAGGATAAACTTGAAGAAGAGGTCAAAGAGGAGCACAAGCAAGAATTTGAAGAATCTAAAGAAAAGCATGGAAAGTAATTTGAAGTAGAGCATTAGAATTTTTTTTAAGATGGCAAAGAAGATGTTAGATGTCATATAGAAGAGGACAAAGAAAGATAAAAAGAAGAGCATAAAGAAGGATATAAAGAAGAGACAGATAAGGAATTTAATGAAAATTAGAAGGAAGAATGTAAAGAAGAGAATAAAAAGACATTGAAAGAGAACATGGATGAATCTAAACAAGTGAATGAAGACCTAGTTTCTTGTGAATGAATTGCTCACCCTATACTTACTGTAGAGCTAAAGAAGTTGGTGGAAGATAAGGTTGAGAGTCAAAAGCAAAATAAGAGGCTAAGCTTACTAAGGTTTTAGGTTATTGACATCCACATCATTATGAGAGGCAACAATCTTAGAGGCATAGTGTAAGGTTGAAGAGTCAAAAACAAAATAAGAGGCTAAGATCACTAAGGTTTTAGGTTATTGACATCCACATTATTATGAGAGGCAACAATCTTTGAGCATTGAAAGAAAAATGACTATAGGCATTTTGTGAATTGAGGAAGCAAAGGGTACAAGTATATTATTGTGGATCTACATGGAATAAAAAAAACACTAGGAATATTCTTGGAATCAAAAGAGCAATGGTTATGGACATGCATGGAATCAAAGAAATAACAATATAATTATACACCATTTTAGAGTAACAACAAATGTGTATAAGTGTCATGAAAGAACAATAGCTTTGAAATTCTCATGGAGATTGATAAATGGTTGCGCTTGGTATCCACTATTAACAAATATCTAAAAATCATATTATTTGGCTTCTTTTCTAATGTTTCAGTATGTTGCATGTTAAGTAGGGAGGAATTCTAAGACATGATAGGGGTGGAGTACTATTCACCTAGGGCCATGGTCTTATTATAGAGATGGATCATGGAGTCGTTGACCTTTGGGCTAGATAATCAATGTTTAGATGGGATGGGCCAATAAACAAGTTGTTTGGTAAGTCAAAGGAGCATAATATGTATGAAATTATAATTAGTGGCTAAATTAGTTGGCCTTATGCGTAAAGGGTTTATCCACTCCCAATATGATTTATATGAGATGATATACATAGGACATTCACCATTGTGAAAAAGGGAGGGAGATAAATCATAGTGTGTTTTATTGAGTAGTAGCTATTCTAAATTTCACAAAGATGAGACATATTAGAGTGGTTCCTTGTTTATGGAGTAATTGTTCTCTAAGGGTATTTCTGTTTATTTTGGGGTATATTGAAGATTAGGGCAAATTGGCCTATCATACATCTTGTGTGTGATTATGTATTCATTTTTGCAATAGCGTACATTAGTGTATATTAAAAAGAAAAATTTTGTGGAATGATAATCAGACTCGCCTACCTTGGAAGATTCCCTTTACACCACACATTTGCATGTGTGTTTCCTTATGTTGCATTCTCATTTGATCTTCACTTCAAGACACCTAATATTCCTTATACAAGGTCCAATGTCCCTTATATGACACATGGTTGCTTTTGGCATTGAGATTAGTTGTTTGTGTACTTCATGGTCTCTTCTAGCATTCAAATCTTGCAAGATTTTGTAGTGCCTTGTTGGGAGTTTAGGTAGATTATCCAACAATTCAACAATCGATCAATCTCTTTTAATACAACCAAATTATCCCAAATTCTCTCTGATGGTATTTGATTCCTTACAAATTCTCCTCTAGTGTGCTCTTGTAGTAAAAGTTCATAGAAATATTGAGATATTGGATGAGTTGAACTTTTTTGTCTTTGAGTATATAGATTGGTTCTTGTATTGGCTGGCCCATTTACTTCTACACTTCCATCTTGTTCTCTCATTGTCAATAATTATGATTTGACTTCAATGCTATTTGAGTATGACCCAACTTTGCAAAGGCAACGATTTCAAATGTTAGATATAGAGATGACATTAATAGATAATAAGTTGAATTACGAGATAAGAATAACAATTTGCACCAAGCATAATTGCATGAGAAACTAACAATTGATGCCTTTTTCCAATGGTAGTGTTCAATTATAATGTAATATAAGTAGTACAAGGAGGAACTCTCATAAATCAACTCCCTTTCCTTGATTGCAAAAGCACTATTTAATGGACCGAAGTTTGTAGACTCAACTGTTGTTTACAACCATCCAATAAGTCTCATTTTCCTAGCTGACTATTAAATAACACAATTAAGTTGGCTAAACAAAAATAAATATAACACTGTTTACAATTGCTACATCCTACTCTTAGATTTTGACGATAACAATTGAAATAAAGGCACAATGGATCCTAATAATGAAAGAGTGCTAGAGTTGTAGTAGTTTTATACAAATGAAGCAAATTCATAATGGAGCCTCTTTTGTTGCCTAATGGAGGATTATGAACTCTTCCAACTTGATTGCATTTGTCTATAGACTATGGGGATTGAAGACAAGAAGGTTGTGTTGGCAATAAGAGGTAACAAGATGGGGAAGGCAGCAATGGAAATTTATCCTCAATTGGCTACATTACACTTGGCCCATCATTAAGAGGATAAAGTTGGAAATGCCAAAATTGATGAAAAGGTTACACACAAGTTTGAGAATTTAGTGGATATGTAGCACTACAAACTTTTTACTGCTGTGAAGGTAGACTTATAGTTTGAGGAGAACTTGTTGTGATGTTGTCACACATCGCCCCATTGCAAATGGGGACCCCCACTTTTTTCGCTTTGCTTAGTGTTTAGCTTGGTAGGTTAAGTAGTTGTTCGCCCTTGCTTGTGAGAGGAGATGAGTTTAAGGATGTGGTTGTGTCAAACTTGCAAAGTTGCTAGGATTGTCAAGATGCAAAAAGGTTGTCAATTTGCAAGTTAGAGGGCTTTAGGGGTTTGAGATGGCATGAGCTAGGGTTTTGATGTGAAACTTGACAAAGGCATGAGTTTACTCTAAAGATCAATTTTGATAAATGTTAGCTTAAAAATTTCAGGTTTGTACAAATGAAGCTTTGATGAAGTCAAGATGCTACGAATGAAAGAGAAATGCAAAGGACTTCAATTGCAAAGGTCTCCAAATTGGCCGATTCACTAATGGATTGCAAAATTCGTCAATGTGGCCGATCACACCATGAAATGCAAAGCTAACTTCAAAATCCGCCATGATGATGAGTTGCAAAGCTACCTTGAAAATCCGCCCAAGTGAATGAGTTGCAAAGGTGCCCTAGAAAGTCGATCACATCATGAGATGCAAAGGTGCCATGAAAAGCCGATCATATCAAAAGTTGCAAAGGTACTTCAAAAAGCCGCCTAGACCAAATGATTGCAAAGGTGTCTTCAAAATCTGCCAAGTGTGCAAGTTGCAAAGGTGCTACCAAAATGCCGCCTCCAACCAAATCTTGCAAAGGTCCCTTAGAAAGCTGCCTCAATCTAAAGGTGCAAAGCTGGTTGATTTGGCTGACCCAAGTTATAAATTGCAAAGATGTTCAAAAGGCCACCCCAAATCATGGAGATGCAAAACAAGTCAATTTGGCCGCTTAAAGCAAATATTGCAAATATCCTTCAAAAAGCCGCCTCAAATCAAAATTGCAAAGGTGTCTAGAAAAGCCGCCTAGATCTATTGTTGCAAAGCAAGTTCAAATCTCTGCCAAGATTTCAAAGCTAAAAAAGCCAAAACTGAGAGCAAAATAAGGAGGTCGGTCTTCAAGAATGAGCTCTTCCAAGAAAAGAACAAATTAAAATGTTTCTTTTAAGATGCAAGTCGGCCTATGAGGGAGTTGGAATGAAAAGACACATCCTTAGCCCTCAACGCCTATATAAGAGAGTATTCTTGCTCATTCAAAACATCATCCAAGGTGTTGATTTTGGTGACAAATACAAATAAGTTTTCTTCTGATCTGCGATTCAGTATACAAAACACACCCAGTCTAGCAATTTGATGATCATTTTGATCATTATATTTGATCAAAACTCACTTGAAGAAGGCGATTTTGAGGGAGAAAAGGTGATTAAGTAAGGAATCAAGGACAAGTCAACATCAAGATCAAGCTCGAGTCATGCAAAGTAGAGATCAAAGTCAAGGTCCTGAAGCATGGAGGAGCCAACTTATTTGATGAAGGAAAGTTTTACAATCTTGAATTCCCTTGGAGAATCCAAGAATCAACGACAGTACACCAGGTGTACCATTCATCTAGTGTATCATGAGCAAGGGAGGATCAATCAAAATCATCACACAATCTACATCAAACGTGATCAAGGAAACAAATAGTTTCAGAAGAGTTAATCAAAGTTCACTTCCCATCATCATCACATTGAGCAAACTGGATAATGTTGAGTATCAAGAGATATTGCTCAACATTCCTTCATGAAAATCTACCAAGTCTAAAAGTCCAAATTGAGATGGCATCCTGGTCATCATTCCACCAATTAGAGGAATTCCACGTTAGCATGTCCAGATGCAATGCAGTTGACTCGTCCATGAAGGCACAAACTCCAATGTACCTACCCCCACTATCTATTGGTTAGATATTCCAGAGAGGACACATGTCCAAATTATTGTAATGATCTTATTGGCCAAAAGGAAGTTTGTTATAACAAACCCTAATTAGGGTTTTCATCTTGTAATCTTGGCCATTGATCTCAAATCTATCTGAGCCTTTGAATTGTAATGAGCTCTCTATATAAGGATCAATCTTTTCATTTGTAAGGGTGAATAGGGAATAGTTGATAGGTGTTAAATAGTTAGATCATTAGAATAGAAGTTAGATTAGTAGGCAAGGATTGTTGCTGAAATCTTGTTGTAAAGAGCATTTGATTTCATTGAAGCTATGTTGAATTAATATGTCATTTCAACAAGTTGCATGGTCTTTACTTCTTCATTCAGTTGCTTTCATGTTGACTAGTTGAATGATAGAGCGTTGTGCATGATTCATGGAGAAACTCCTAATCCATACCACTAGCAGTTTGTTGATTCCAAATTCGCCTTGTGTAGTCAACTAGAATACTTAAATGAGCTTAAATTCAATTGTTATTCAATCATTGATATGCATTCAATTAATGGTGTCTATGCTTCATAATGATTTGAAAATCATCTAATTTCCTTAGAACATTGCACTAAGCTTTGTGGAGTTGTTGCTTTGCATGTCAAAGCAAGGCTTAGTGGAGTTCCCCCAAAGATCATTTATTGTCTCTTGCATTCTTAGGAGTAGTATAGTCTTCCTAAACCCTATACCTTTTGCCCTTTTTTTAATTCTCCACGCAAGTAGATAGAATCAAAGTTCCAACAATTCAAGCATTCATGGACAATGTAAGGCCCCTTGAAGAAACAACAATCACATCAACCATTCAGCTTATCCACACGTCGTGACCCAACATTAGGAACCTTGGAGTTGTCTCATTTGATCGTGAATCATAGCATTTGAGAGACTTTGTTCAAGAGAGGATAAGATACTTTTGGGTATTTTATTCTGTGTTTGCATGTTTTCAAAAAACACATCAACATAACCCTTAGGTGATCACAACATGTGATGAGTGGGACACAAATTTAAATGGACTGACATTTAAACTATTAATGGATGATAAAGACCTCTTTGCTCAGACATGTAAAGAATTGAAGGGAGTGCTATCAAAGTTATGTGTACACAAGATTCTTTTTATATTGGGAGCACAATCAATATGGGCAATAGCCTACAAAATGTACAAGAATTATGTAGCTGAAGTTTAGTATGAAATAAATAGGATGCTGGATATAGGTATTATATTTAAAGTGAAGACTAGTGAATCTATGCCCCCAATCATAATTGTTTTGGAGAAGTTAGGACGAACTAGGGTTCACATTGTTAAGGAATTTAGATCAGAGATAGAGAATACAATAGTCTGGTAATATGTAGTGAGGATAGACTTTAATAAGATCACTGCAATGAATATGTTTTACCTCTGATGTGTATATATATATAACTCTAACTATTAATCTTCTATGATAATATCGACAACTTGCTGGTTCATGAAACTGCCACAGTTATTGGTTTCAATTCACAGCAAGTGTCGATGCCTATAAATAAAAGGATGAAGAGTCATGTCCACGGAGGGGCATGACTTCTATGTGGCTTATGCCACGTAGAGTCATGCCCCTACAGGGACATGACCCTTCATTCAATGTTGTTATATATTACTTGCTTCGATCCGAATGAAGCTAAATCCTTAACACTCCCTCTTAGCAAAAGAGGATTGAATTTCATAATTAAGTTTTAAGGAACAACATTCTAGATATACACATTTATTTGACATGATCATTCACTTAGTAACACTTACTAGTGAAATACTTCACATCTCAGAGAGATATGGATTATCTGATATCCAACACTCTGGGACAACAACTACTTGAAGTCTTATCAGATTACAACCTTGATTCTAGTGACAATTGTAACATTGTCATTATCACAAGTGAAATAATTTTAGTATCATGATATCCGGCACATTTCGGGACAGGAAATTAATGTAGTCAATCATGATATGATTGTTATCATAATTTTCGACATATTTCGGAACAATCATTTAATGATAACAATTCAATAACTCATCATAGCAAATTTAGTATCAAGATTTCCAGCACATTCTGGGACAGCAACTTAATGTAGTCAATCTTGATAACAGATCAGGCTATTGTGAAAGTCGTCACCTTACAATAGCGATCTTACACTTACACCACATGAAAGATCGTCACCTTCCATGACATAACACATACATGCAATATTGCATTCAAGATATTCATGAATATATCAATTACATATGATTAAGATTAATATCAGAAATTTCCATTATAATTTAGTCATACCAAGTTTACCTCGAAAGTACTCCACTTTCAACTTTGCAAGAGGTTTGGTGAATATGTCGGCATTTTGCTCTTCAGTGCTGATGTAGGTCAATTTGATGACATCTCTGTCTACCATATCTCTTATGTAATGGTATGGGATTTCTATATGCTTGGATCGATTATGAAAAACTGGATTTACAAAAAGTTTGATGTAGCTTTGATTATCACAGTGAATCACAGTGGGGTTTAGGGGCTTCCCAAATGGTCCAACTAGCAATTTCCTTAACCATACTGCCTCACGTGCTCCCATGGAGGCAGCCATATATTCGGCTTCAGTGGAACTTTGAGCAACTGCTGACTGTTTTCTACTAAACCAAGATATCATAGCTGATCCAAGACTAAAGCAACACCCCGTTGTACTTTTACGATCAATGGAATTTCCTGCCTAGTCGGAATCAGAATACCCTTGGAGTTGTATCTCAACATTTTTATACTTAAGGCCAAGTCCAATAATGCCACGCAAGTATCTCAGAATATGCTTAGCAGCCATTAGGTGAATCTTCTTAGGTTCGCACATGAAATGACTTAACACATTGGTAGCGTAACAAATATCAGGGCAAGTGTTTACCAAGTACATAAGAGATCCAATAATTTGTCTATTAGTAGGATTTGTAGGTTCTGAATCTATTGCTTCACTTTTGAGCTTATGAAGATTTGTTTCCATTGGAATGGATAGAGGCTTACAATCTATCATACCAAATCTGGTTAGGATATTAGTGGTGTATTTTCCTTGATTTAGGAAACTATAATTCTCTTTTTGCCATACTTCTAGGCCCAAAAAATAGTGCAGTAGACCTAGATCCTTCATATCAAATTCAGCCACAGGATCTTGTTTGCATTTTGCAATGAGGTGATCTTCTCCTATTATCAACAAGTCATCAACATAGAGAACAAGTATTAACATGTCAAAATCCGATATTTTGAAGTATATGTTAGAGTCTGCTTCATTTTTGGAATATCCTAGTTTGGAGAGATAACTATCTATCCTTCCGTACCATGTCCTGGGAGCTTGCTTAAGGCCGTAGAGAGCTTTTTTTAGTCTACACACATAGAGATTTCTATCATGTGTAGCAAAGCCTTCAGGTTGTTCTATATATGCTTCTTCCTCAATAACACCATTCAAAAATGTGGTCTTCATGTCCATTTGGTGTATCTTCCACCCTTTGGAAACTGCAATGGCAATGATGGTTCTTACAGAAGTATATTGGGCAACTGGAGCAAATGTCTCTTCGTAATCAATTCCAGCCTTTTGAGAGAACCCCCTGGCAACGAATCTGGCTTTGTGTTTTTCAATACTACCATCTGGTGCATATTTGATTTTGAATAACCACTTTGATGAGACAACTGATTTGTCTTTTGGTCTAGGTACAATGTCCCAGACATCATTTTTTAAGATAGATTGGTATTCCTCAATCATTGCATCTTTCCAAGCTTGACATGTTAAAGCCTCTTCAACATTTGATGGTTCAGATTTTGTAAGTTCGATCATGAGGGCAACATAGCATGATTGACTTCTTGTTTTCTTATTCTCTTTGAAGATTTCATCGGGTTCCACATTATTTTCTTCAATCATCTTTCTTGCCCATAGTGGTCTTTTCTTGTTGTTAGGATTTTCAGCATTCTCGAAATTAGGTGATTGAAGTTCATGATTTTCTATGCTATTCTCTCTCTGATTTTCAATTGTAGGATTTTCCTTTGATTCTGTGGTTAGATCATAGTTTATAAGCAACATCTTCTTCAAATTTGACATCTCTACTGATTCCAATGGATCTTCATCCTGGAATATAGACTCTGTATCCTTTAGTGGTTTCACTGTAGCCAACAAATATGCCTTTCTTCCCGGAGGGTTCTAGTTTGGTTCTCTTTTCTTTAGGAACGTGAATATACACGTGGCAACCAAAGATTCTTAGATGGCTTAAATCTGGTTTATTTCCTGTAAAGGCTTCTTCATGTGTTATATTCTCTAGGATTGAATGAGGGCATCTGTTTTGAATGTACACAGCTGTATTTGAGGCTTCAACCCAAAATGAGATATGTAGATTTTGATCATGCATCATGGCTTTAGCAGCTTCGATGATGGTTCTGTTTTTTCTTTCTGCAACTCCATTTTGTTGAGGATTATAAGGTACAGTACACTCCCTCTTAATCCCAACAGAAATGCAAAATTCTTTAAAATTTTCAGAGATATATTCACCCCCATTATCTGATCTTAGAGTCTTTATTTTCTTCCCAGTTTGATTTTCCACTAGGGCCTTAAATTCTTTAAATTTCAATAACACTTGATTTGATTCTTTGAGTTTTATGAAATAGATCCAAGTTTTCCTAGAGTAATCATCAACAAATATCACGTAATACAAGAATCCCCCTAGTGATGGTAATGACATTGGACCACACAAATCAGTGTGGACAAGTTCTAGTACAACTTTTGATTTGTGTTCACTTGAGGGAAAGGACCCTTTTTGAGTTCTTCCCTAGAGCACATCCTTTACAAGTTCCAACATGATCAGATTTTAGATTGGGTAATCCTGTGGTAATTTTTCCTATAGAAGTTAGGGCACTAAATCAAAGATATCCTAATCTTCTATGCCAAATTTCATTGGAGTTTGATACTTCATGATTTAGTGCTTGTTTTTGAGTATTACATAATTTGTATAAACTACCATCTCTAGATCCTATAGGAATAGCATTCTTTATGTTAGAGTTTTTAGGCCAGAGTAGAATTTTATCTTCATGGAAGGTGACACGATATCCTTGATCAGCTAGTCCTGAAATAGAGACCAAATTCCTTTTGATACCTGGTACAAAGAGAACATATTTCAATTGTAATGTAACTCCTGTTCTTAATTGAATTGAGCAGGTCCCAATTCCTTTCACTGGATAGGTAGAATTGTCTCCTATTGTAACTTCTTCAGTTGAGTGGCCTTCAAAGGTTTCAAATTGATCTCTAAAACCGGTTATGTGTCGAGATGCTCCATTGTCGATTATCCACATATGTTTGTTTGAGTTTAGTTTGCTTGATAAGGCTAAGAAAAATAGAGGATTCTCTACTCCCTTGACTTCAGCTATGGTTGCTTGAGCTTTCTTTCTTTCTGGGTAGAACCTGTGAGTGTGTCCAAATTTATCACACTTGTAGCATTGAATCTTGGAGAAGTCTTTGCTTTTGTGATTATTTTCTCTCTTCTATTTGAACTTCCTTTTCTTCCCTTTGTTGCTTGTGTTAGCATGTAGTGCTTGAATTTCTCCCCGTTTGTTTGGACCCAATCCTCTTGTGATTAGTCGAGATTCTTCTCGAGTACAATCATTCTTGAGTTGATCGAATTTTGGTAGTGTCGGACAAGCACTAATGCCTTGAATAAAGGATTCCCAACTGGATGGTAATCCCTTAAGTGCTATTAGAGATAGCTCCATATCATCTATATTATTCCCAATAGTTGACAATTGGTCTTTTAATTCTGAAATCCTCATGAAATAGGATGTGATTGTTTCTCCTTTGTTCATGTAGATATGCATTAATTGCTGTTTTAAAGTGAGCAATCTGCTTGCATTATTTATTTCATATGAGTTTTGAATGGTCTTGAACATATCATAAGCTGTAGTTAGTTTTGAGATGGTTGGGAGAATGTGATCTTTAATAGCATCAATTATGATTTTCTTAGCCTTGTTGTTGTGTCTTTTCCACGTCGTTTTCTCTGGCTCGTCTTTGGGCATCTTAGTATCTTCTTCTATGTATGCATCTAGTTTGAGTTCTTGAAGAATTGCTGTTATTCGAATTCTCCATGAGACGAAGTTGGATGCACCTTCGAGTCTATCCTCCACTCTATCACTGTTCACCATGATTGATTTTCCTTTGATTCGCAGTGCAAGTCTGAATTTTTTTTAGAAAAGAGGTGTCACTATTTTATTATTTCTCTACCAACATGGCTCTGATACCATGTTAAGGAATTTAGATTAGAGATAGAGAATACAATAGTCTGGTAATATGTAGTGAGGATAGACTTTAATAAGATCACTGCAATGAATATGTTTTACCTCTGATGTGTATATATATATATATATAACTCTAACTATTAATCTTCTATGATAATATCGACAGCTTGTTGGTTCATGAAACTGCCACAGTTATTGGTTTCAGTTCACAGCAAGTGTCGATGCCTATAAATAAAAGGATGAAGAGTCATGTCCATGTAGGGGCACGACTTCTACGTGGCTTATGCCACGTAGAGTCATGACCCTACGGGGACATGACCCTTCATTCAATTTTGTTATATATTACTTGCTTCAATCCAAATGAAGCTATATCCTTAACACACATTGTATAGTGTCCCTACTAGTTAGAGATCATTATCTTGCAAACAGATTGTTAGAACACAACAAATATATATATATATATATATATAACTAATCTAATTTGCAATTAAAGTTCAATTACTCCATTAACACTAATTTCAATTCTTAAAAAGGATATGAGTGTAGCACTGGGACATGTCCTTAGGTGGCTGTGGGGCTCGCCTTCTTGGAACCCATCTTGGTTCCAAGCCATATCAGGAAATCGAAGGCTAATTCGATTCTTGTCTTGGATGTAATTTCTTACACCCAAGCCATCCAGGAAATCAAAGGTTAATTTGATTCTCGTCTTTCTTACGCCCAAGCCATCCAAGGAAGACCTTATGTCAATTCCTTGCCTTGGATGATGCATCTCATCATCCAAGTCCTCAGAAGGGATCAGCCAGATCCGTCTCTTCTTGGATGAACTTAGTCAACCAAGCCATATATATGCATATAGATATTCAGTATATATACTGCCCTAGGGATTATCAAAATCCCTCGCTTAGACTAAGGGAGTTTCCTCCCTATAGCCTCCAACATGTAATCACATTTATAATACATTTTTGCATTTTATTACTATTTTCCATTCCATAATCCACATTTACATATTCCTGATTTAACATGTATTCCCTAACATATATTCATAAAAATGTTCATTAACCAATATTCACATTTATTTCTTAACATATATTCCTACTATTCATTGATATGTATTTACTACTTATGTTCATACATATTCATTAACATATGTATTAAAATATTCATTTAACATATGTAATAAAATGTTCATTATTTATATTCGTTAATATATATAATAAAATATTTATTATATTTATTAGCCTTTGTAATGATTCTAGATATACATACGTATTCTACCTGGGTACCTATCTTTATTAATATATTCATATAAATAAACATTAGTGATACATGTAATCATAAATATGCACTAGTATATATGTGTGTGTGTGGTACACACGTCCACACACATATAGATCTTATGACCCTTACCCTTCTTACCTGTCTGCAGATTGAAGTTGATGTAGGTGTTCACAATCTGTAGTTGTCGTTTGTAGACGAGAGTCCTTGTTTGCCTCGAGCTTTCCTTGCTTCTGTAGTGGCCGTTTCTAGACTTCCCTATTTCCTCCCTGTGTGCCTCCCCCTTTCCCTTGCTCTGCGGTGATCCTTCCTTAATATCTTGTGGAGGGGAAGGGTCGCATCCCCCCACGGGGTCCCTTCTCCAGGAAGGGGTGTGACAGTGGTCGCAGCCCAGGCTGCGACCCCCGTCCCACCACTTCCTACGGGGAGGGGCCACCGTGGAGTTAGCTCTCCACATGGGGGGGGTTGCCTCCACGTAAACATACTTTTATGCAGTTTACTTTGTCCACTCTTTGCTCCATTTAACGTGCGTTAATATTAAGTATTACATTATTTGATTTGCTTATTATTTAATAATTCATATTTCCATCTTGTAATATATTTAAATATATTTATATTTTTTAATAGTTTATTTTATATATTAATTTCATTTAATATATTAGTATTATTTATTAACATATATTAAATAATTGACTTTATCATATTTCCAGTATAAATATTAATATATTTATTAATTAAATAATTTATTTAATAAATAAATAAATTTCAAAATAATCATTTGTTAATCATTATATTAATCAATAGTAATACTTACCTCATGTTAGGATATATATATATATATACCGATCAAGGAGGGGACATGACACATTGATTTAAAAAGTTCAAGTCAGTAACAATTGAGGACCCCTTTCCTATACCATTCATCAACTATGTTCATGAAGGGTTTATAGGGGATGAAGTCTACTTGTTCATGGATGGCTTCTTTGGGTACAACTAAAATAGTGTATCTAAAGAAGATAAAATGAAAATCGTTCTTATAGTAAAAGATAGAGACAAAGATCATAATAAATGCCCTTTGACTTAGTAATGCCTCGACTACATCCTAGAGATAGTTTTCAAACTTGAAATTGACTGGGTAAGCCAAAAAAATTTGTCTCGAGAAACTTAGAAAAGCACTTCAATTTCTTTAATATCAAATGAGTCTAAAAAATCATAGGGAAGTGTTTTCTAACTGATTTGATTCTTGAATACAAATAGAGTACAAAATTACATCATGTTAATACGATACCTAGTTGATTACTATTATGAATTTGTGATGATGTGTTTGAAAATCATCATCATCAATTGCATATATATAGGGAAGTTAAAAATTACAAGTTTTAATGATCTCCTCTTCCCCATTCCAGTGAAAAATGGGGGGGCAACCGGTCTAGTCCTCACACTTAATTGCAACTCCCCACTTGGCATAGAAGACAGTGCTTGTGGGTCTACCTTGCTACTAGATGGCAATGACTTCTCGACTAGATCAATGTCATCCAATGACAATCCAATCTCTTTTACTTCTATTGCAATTATGTCTCTTAGAATAAACAATGTCATCCTCTATAAATGAGAGATCATTATCTTGCACAATCCAATCAACATAGGCATCGATCTTATCCAAATCAATAAGCCTCTTTGATTTGAACTCCACATTTTTATGTGGAGCTAAAGGTTGTATTTTTAAAAATACTAGGTCAATGACGAGTTGTAGAGTTAACTTATTGTGCTTCTTCATGTGAATAGCATCAAACACACTTTAGTTGCACTCACAACTAGACGCACTACAAGGTTGAGACAAGATTCAAAGGGCTAGCTTTTGGAATTTTGGGGTGTTTCTGACCAAGAAATTGCAAATAAGACATTCAAGAGTTTGTAAACAATTAATATTTTATTAATAATTGTAATTTGTAACTTGCAAGACATAAGAATTCACTTTTTCTTACCTTGTGTTTAGGTAGATCTTCCTTAGATAGCTTGTGGTGAAGGAAAGAGCCTTCCCCTAGCTTGCCTACGATTTTGCAACTCTGAAATGATAAGATTTTTCACTTCAACCTTAGGTGTCATCCTTTGTATGCATGTTTTGAGAGGTCCTCTAGAGCCTCCTCATTTACTTCATGAAGTTATTGAAGAAGACTCGGGATTGAGGAAGTACCCCATTGCATTATTGGGTTGGTGGAATTTATTGTTCCACTTCCAATTAATAATCTCTCAAATGGGGGCAAATCTACTTGCATCCCCCCAATTATGGTTTTAGATGGCCTCTTTGGCCCTATCCATGCCATCATAAATGTATCCCATTAGATTTTTCTCCTTGTCTACCAAGCACAAAAACCTTTGCTAGCGGCTCCAATACCTACTAAGTACAAGCAAATTAAAGTTACAATGAAACTAAGTACTTTTAAAGTTTAAAAATAAAGATACAATTTGAAATTTAAATTAAAGTGTGAAGTTACCTTGACAATCTTCATGGCTCTCTTGAAAACGACATCATGAAAAACCACTTATGTCTGCTCTCCATCAATCTTCTTTGATTATGTTGAGTCTAGCCATGCTTGACTAACAAACATTTACTTCAAGGATGCCAATAAATTAGAAATACTTTGCAACATTAGAAAATTAGATGCAAACGTTCTCATCCAATCAATTTTGCTTATGTTCTCCAAAAGAAGGTCAAGGCAATGGGCTGTATAAGGAGTCCAAAAGAGTTTTGGGTGCCTCTCTTTAAGCAATCTTCCATCTTCCACCTTTGTTGCTGCATTATTAGTGACAACTTGCATTATATTTTGTGCACACACTGCTAAAACAACCTCATCCAACTTCAAGCTCAATGTCTCGACATTCTTTATTTTTTGGAGGCATCAATCAACCAAGAACATTAACTCACCATTTGAAGCCACCAAAAAGTTGATGAGGGTGTGGTTTCGTCCATTTGTCCACCCATCTTAAAGAATTATGCATCCAAACTTCAACCATTGCTTCCTTTGATCTTCCACATTTGTTTTTGCATATGCAATAGCATCTTGGAGCAACCTCAAACTTAACTCTGTTGGAGAGGGCGCCTTGTACCCTTTCTTTGTAGCTATTAATGTTGTCACCAAATACTCCGAATGTAGACTCTTTGCCATGTTGAAGGGAAAGTTGTTGTAATACCAAAAATCTGTACATACCTTATTTGATTCTTTATTCTCTTCCTTTTTCCACCTTGTACCTTTGAATCAAGGTTGTGCACCATGTATGTTTCTACACACAAAAAATCCCTATGACTAAGCTCTACTCTAGCTAAATGAGGTGGATGTGCCATGCATGCATGGATTGTGCTAGAGCCCACAATGCTTGTTGTATCTACATCATATTCTACTGGCAAATTAGGAGTAGTGGATGCTTGTTGCCTAGCCCTCTCTGATTTCTTTTCATCTAGTAATGAAAGAAGTGCTATGGTTAGGAATGCCTACAAGATGGTAATGGAGGCAATTGATGTCTACACTAAGCTTCTTTGTGCACTGGGTGCAAATCACACTCCATGGCATCAGTCCCATTATGGCACGTTTCCAAGCAGGGTCAGCTTCTAGGGGGTTCAGTTTCAACTAGTTGGCTTGCACTTTTGAATCCGATTCTATTGCAAAGCTGTATTCCATTGTATATAATCAAGAATATCAATAAAAACAAATATTGTTCAAAAAAAATACAGGTTGAACAAGAATTAAAAAAATCATGTAAAAATTAAATGCATTGTGGTAATTGAATATTAATTAAATCAATAAATTTGACAAATATAATGTCTTGTAACCCTAAAATATAAATTCTATATTTAGAAAAATAAAAAAATGAAAAAAAAAAATTAAATAAACTTTTTGTTACTGTAAATCATTTAAATTTTAATCAACAAACAAATTGTTATAATGAAACAATTCAATATAATAAATTTGTAAATTTCATATTTAAAAAAAAATTAGAAATGATTTATTATGCTTTAAAAAAAGGAAAAAAAAAGAACTAATTTGATCCAAATACATAATTTCAGAAAATTGAATAAATCCCCTAAAAAATGCTTCAATTGAATGCTCTAATGCTGCTGTGTTCAACATGGCCAAATTTGGCTTATAAAGTCAAAAATTTGCATTTTTTGGTGCATTTTAGGAATGGTGTGAGTTAAACCTTTGGACTAACTGAGTACTCGCCGGAAAACTCACCGATTTTGTCAAAAACTCAGCGCAAAAAATCAGCAAGTTAAGCTCACAAAAGCTCGACACAGGTGATTCATTAACTCTATGAATTATGTTTGTATACACATCTTGCATGTATTTAATATTGTGTTGACTGGAGATTCGAAAGTCTTCTTGGATTCATACATATATGCAAGTATTATATGCACACGTGTATGTATATATATTTATAAATACAACGATGAGAAGATGAATTTCTAGTCCCTTTTTCAGTATACAATGATGTGTTGGGTAGCTAGGTAGCTCTCAACCCATTGCTCACTATGCAGATGCCTTATAGTTTCTAGAAATATAAGCAACATTATTTTTCTAGCCTCCTAAGCTGTGTCTCATCCTCATCCATTTCTGTCTATATCTCTTGCTGTTGATCTTGCCGTGTACCAATCTTAGGCTCAAAAGGAACCAAATCCTCAATCCCACTTGATCACACACTTGCAAGGATATCCAAAACTGGGCTCTGATACCACTTGATCTATAATATGCAGGAAATACTTTCCTAGCAATCACCAACTATGCTTGGTAGTTTCATACAATACCTTGTAACTACTGAAACATGCATAAAATTGCCTATCAGTTCAACTTAGTATGTTCAATATTGCAACAACATGTGGAAAACAACATAATATATCACACATGTGCAAAACAAAACCACAAAAGAGACTGAACATGTAAATACACTTGGAGGAAGCCTCATAAGGGAAGAAAATTCCAGAAGAGTGAGCTTGTGCTTCTCATGCCATAATATCCAGTCAAGTATAAGCGTTTACAATGTTGCTAGGACAAATTGGAACCCTTACAACTATTTGAATGAGCTCCAAACACCTGCAAACGGAGTCTGCACCATGGGCAGCTTGTTATTCCTCTTGCAACAGTGAAAATTTGAACATGAAGGTAGAAGTAGGAGTCAACATGCCATGTGTTAGAAGTGTTATTATGCCATTCCACGTCCATCCTTGATGCCAAGGAAGGTCTAATGTTGGAAATGCAAAATTGAAAGGCCCAAACCCTTCAAATTCCACTCTTTGTCCAAGTTGAGTTGACACTGCTGCAAATCCACAGTGGGTAATGTTAATGTTGAAACTGCTGGGGTGGTTGCAATACTGCCTCCTGCAAAAGATCGTTTGACTTGATGCCATTCATTTCTCTCTTGATTTTACTGTTTGATCCCCTGCTTGCTGACCTCCTTGTGATGCTTTGAATCACCCCAAGGCAAACATTGTGGCATTGAAAAATGAAAACCATCTTATGGACGAAAGACATGCTGCCATAGTCCTTTGACATCTTCTGAAATGAAATGACATCAGCTGATACCATGACCATGGGACTTCAACCCATTTTTCAGATCATACAATTGAGTGGATTCGCCATTTAACTGACACTTGATTACTGTGATGTGATCATGAAGCCAATGGCCTATTTCATGCCTATCACTCCTGCAAGTCTTTAACTGTCCTTGTAACTGTGATCACAAAGTTCATCAGTAGCAGCTATCAAACCAAAACCACTTTTGCAGGCAAGATATATTTTATGTGGTCCACTTTAGAATTGAGAGGCAACTGTGAAAATTTGAACAACATGAAGGTAGAATTGAGAATTTGAAAATCAACCCATGCAATGTGTTAGAACTGTTCTTATGCCATTTCCAACATCCTTCCTTAGTGCCAAAGGAAGATCTAATGTTGGAAATGCAATTAAAAAGGCAAAATCCTTCAATTCCACTCTTTGTCCAAGTTGAGTTGACACTGCTACAAATCCACTGTGGGCGATGGCAAAACTGCTGGGGTGTTTGTGAAGCTGTCGCTTGCTAAAAATCATTTGTTTTGATTCCATCATCTCTCTTGATTGTTTTGTTTGATGCCCTGCTTTGTGACCTCCTTGTGATGCTGTGGATCACCCTAAGGCAAACATCATGGCATAAAAAACTATCTTATGGAGGAAACACATGCAACCATAATCCTTAGACATCTCAAATGGAAATGACATCGGCTGACCCCATGACCATGCAACTTTAATCCATTTTTTAGATCATGCATGCCATAATTCTGAAATTTAAATAGGAAAAGGCAATGCAACTGGTATGCTACGGTCAGAATGATCGGGTGTGTGTGTATTTGTTTTGGATTCTAATCCGTCCACACACATCATTTTTAAGGAGAGAGAGGTTTGAAGGAAATGGTTACAAACTTACGATATGTTGAGGTCAGGCATCAAGGTACTGATGTTTCCAAGAAAATGGAGATAGAAAGAGATTGTTTCTAAATTTCACTATTTTTTTTGAGTAATGAGAACTTTTGGAAAATCCAAAAGTTAATTAGGTGAATTTTAAGATGTGCAAATTTTCCTTGAACAATAAGGGTAGGCATATTTAACGGATTGGTGTTGAAGATATTAATAAATTGTATGTGCAACTAGTTACCTCATTTAGTTCTAAAAATTGTGTATACATGTAAATGGACTGTATCTGCTATCTCCAACATTTTCATTCAATCTATAAATATTTAATTAAATTATAGTCCTTAATAGAATAGATGTTGACATAGCTAAAGTTCATCTGGCCTCTGTTTACATGAACAATTTTACCATTTTTTCCAATTAAATTTCTGGACCGATTTCATGACTTTTTTCCTGATTTGGATGCCGCAATTCATATTTATCTTAGATATTCTTTTCAAATATTTTTCATATTTCAGAATATGATGTTTTAGGTTTAGCATTTTTCTTAGTATATTTTCTAAAGCATTCTTCCTCCTTACTGTTAACTCTGTGGTTTTCCTTTATTCAGAAAACTTTATCTGTTATCCCATCTATAAACAAAACTAAGGAACTTGTTGACTCGCGTCTAGGATTTCCAAATCCTAGTCAAGAACGAAAATGCTCCACTTGTGGTGGAACTGACATCAATCTCTGTGAGGGTAAGACATAAATTTTGATAACAAAGAAAGAACTTTTTGGTGTGGAACAGGAATTAGTGCTCTCTTGGTTGTGAATGGAGTTTAAGAATTGTTCTGCATGGCTTTGTAATGAAAATTGGCTCCTTTGCAGGACACTTTGGGTGCATCACTTTACCAAGGCTTATATACAATCCAAATCTAATTGTTGACACGGTAGATATATTGAACAAGATATGCCCATCCTGCTCAAATGTGAAGGAAAAAAAGGTCAACTTCATTGCTTTCATTTGCTGAATTATAGCAAGTGATCATTTAACGTATATTGATTTTATACAAATATCTTACCAAGTTGATAATAATGATATTAGAATACATGATGGACAGAATATTTGATTGTAAAATTAGCAGTTTTCATAGTCTTGTGATATATAATATTTTGCATTCACCAGTTCTCATGTTTATGTTCATTCAAGCAGAAAAAGACAAATGTTTCAACCTACTTTTCATTCATGAAAGAAGGTTGTGAGAAAGGAGATAAGAGATCAACTCATTTAGAAAAGGATGGAAATTATAAAGCCAAATATCGGTCAAAAAAATCAAAGTTTGATGTTGGTGTTTCTTCTCAAAATGCTAATATGGATGGGGTAAGTTGTTCGAAGGATTTTAACATTTCTTTTGATTCTATTTTATCATTTTTCCTTGAACTTATAAAAAAATCTTAAGTATGGATCTGCTATAAGATATATAGCATCATATAGATAGCTTCAGCGTTATGTTGGAAGATATGATTTTGTGAGTTTGTGCACTATTTTGTAGAGGATGAGACATCCCTGAACTCTTAATATGATGATCAGACAAGAACGACATCAAACATGAAAAGAATAGCATTGATGAGAATCCAGAAATGAAAGCAGTTTCATGTGAAAGTACAATATATCTATAATTGACAAAAAGGCAAGGAAAATGTAATGTCCCTACTATTTAGGGATCATTAACCTGCAAAACAGATTGTTAGAACATGACCAACATATATGTATATATAAGTAATCTAAATTATAATCTAACTTCAATGCTTAATTAACATAATCATAATTTTTTATCTAATAAAAAGGATACGAATACCATACAAGGTATGTCCTTAGGCGGTCGTGAAGCTCGCCTTCTTGGAACCCCTTGGTTCCAAGATGTCCTTAGGCGGCCGTGAAGCTCGCCCTCTTGGAACCCCTTGGTTCCAAGCCCTCTAGGAAATCAAAGATGAGTTTGAATCCTTTCTTGGGTGTAACCTCTTACACCCAAGCCCTCCAAGGAAGACCCTTGTCTTACCTTGCCTTGGGCGATGCCTTCATCATCCAAGTCCTCAAAGGGGATCGGTCTGACCTTGAGTCCTGCCTCTTATACCCAAGCCAGCCAAGGAAGACTCTTGCCTTACCTTGTCTTGGGTGATGCCTCCATCATCCAAGTCCTCAAGGGGTTATGACCAGATCCTTCTCTTCTTGATTGAGTTTTAGTCAACCAAGCCATACATTTTGCATAATAGTTTCAGTTCATAAACTATCCCTTGTGTTAACATGAATTCTTAATGTATTCTTAATTAACATAGATATATATAATCTTCCATCTTTTACATATGCATTACATTTCTTAACATACCTTTGTATTCCTAATCTTTCTTAATACGCAAACTTATGTATACAACAATTAACAAATTATATCTTTTACCTATGTTTAGTGACTAGTGAATACTACACATTAATTAATATATATACATTCACTAGACTACGATTAATATCAACATATTAATGAACATTACACATTACCAATATGTATGAACATTACACATTAATCAATATTAATGAACATTACATTTATTAATTTATATCCCTACTGTTCATTGATACGTATATTCGTTAACGTATGTTAGTACAAATTCATTAACATACGGTTTATACTTATTCCTTAATATCTGAAACCCATTCATTAATATGTTCATTAAGTATTCATTATCATACACATTACGTATACATTAATTACATTCATTAACCTTAACTTCTTTCATTACCTATCTATTATAATCAATATCTATATTTATAATCATAATGTTACTCCTTGTTCTGATTGAATATATATATATATCAATGTACTTTACCCTTTGTAACATATGCATTAAGTTTTATTAAATACCTTTGTATTACACAATCCATTGCACCTACGAACTGGAGTTCTAAGACATACAAATTGGAGAATATTTATGATGTATTCAATAATGGTGGTATGAGGTATCCATTTCTCAAGCTCTATGTCCCAACACTTGGCAATTGTTGTAATGTCTCCTATTAGGACACTGCCAATTTCTATAACTTAATAACAGTTCTGATCTGATCTGATCAATTCCATTTATTCAAATAAGATTGAGAGTGCAGAGATTTATTACTTTATGAATAGAATTTCAATGAATTAGAATTAATCTCTATCTATATTCTGATTAATTGTTCCCAGTGTTTAGAGTATGCTCAGTCCCATATCATGTTATGTTTATATTAATTTGCTATGATTCTGTGAATCGAATTTAGAGTTATTATTATAATGCTGTGAACATCCAGTGATACTGTAAATGTGATTTAAGTTATCATTATCATGCTGTGAGCATACAGTAATACTGAGAATTTAATTAAAGTTACTATCTTAATACTCTGAACCCTCAGTGTAATGGTTCATACCTGCTGCCTCCCTTTCGGTTAGGGAGTTACCTCTGGTGACCGTGCGAATGCTTTCCCGAGGCAATCGAACTTCCTCTTGTGTGTCTCCTTCCCTCCCGTGGTATTCCTCCCCCCCATATTCTCCAACCGAGCCTTCCCTTTATTCTCCTCCATGTCCTTGGTGGGGAGTCATGTCCGTTAGAGTGGATTTGGGAATGGCGGTGACTCCTTGAAAAGTCACCACTTCCCAATATTCGTTCCCTATCCTCCTCCCGCCTTTCTTTTCCTTTGCCTAATAATTCCTACCGGCTGCCTTGCTACTACTAATCAATGATTAGTTAGATTGGTATATGCTTGCCAAATCTTTACCAATGACTAAATACCTTGAAGAAGGATTCCTATCGGTTCCATCATCTCAGTCATAATTAATATGACCCGATGTTATGTTTGGTTGATAATTATTATATTGAATATTAATAATTATATATATATATATATATATATATATGTTTTCTTTTACACTTTCGGAATTAATAATTTATGTTTATAATATTAATTTATTTTTATATTACAAAATATTATTAGTAATAAATAATAATTAATTATTCTATTTGGGATATATATAACAATCAAGGAGGGGACATGACAGAAAACACAACTTCTTTGATTTTTCACAAATTAATTAATGGACAATATCAGTGTACATGTCAAAAAATTGCAATTATAATTGCTAAAAAATATCACCTTGAATTCATCTTTTCCAACAAATAGAAGAAATCTTCAAACAAATGCACTTGCAAACAAATCTACTATGTCAACGTGTGAATTTAGTGTTCCATTGACCATACAAATTGATGCTGCAATGTCCCCTTTTGGGATTTCCTATATAAGCCCGCTGACAATTCTTATTAATTCTGAAATTGAATGTTTCTTCCTTGATCATGTTTGATGTATGAGTACTTCTGCTCTTCTTCGATTGCCTAATTCCTTTTATGCTTTCATACTATATTGAGGAGACACATCCCTTTGAAAAGAGACACCCATTTTAAGGGTCATATCTCCTTGTTGCTTGCCATACCATTCAAATCAGATCTGCACTTCTGAATATAGATTAAATTTTGCTTCCTCTTATTCTCTTCCTCTTTTCTTCCCCTCTCTAATTGAATTTGTCCTCTCTCTTATATCTTAAAGTGAGGAGTAGTCGCACATCTTTATCATGTCTGTCCTTTGCAATGGTCACAACCTTCATAATTATCACCTTTTGAAAGAGTCACAACCCTTCATTATTTCTGCCCTTTTTAGAGAATCACTTCCTTATTCGTTTCCCATTCCTTATTCCATTTACCTTGCCTCATTCCATTTACCATTCCTATGCTCCTTCTTCTTTTCTTGAAACCATCTTTGCACTAAGCCCAAGAGCAGACACTCACCCTTTTGGCTCTAGTGGTAGGCACATTGGATATTCACTCTGTGAAAATTTGCCAAGATCAAGGGCACAAAGAATAGCACAAATAAGAGAGACAATAGTTTGACAAGAACAAACTGTATTCTCATCAATGTGCAAATATGATCAACTGGATTAACCAATACAAAGAATATGAGCCTGCTTATAAAGGTAAGGCCAAATGGATATGTGAGCACACAATCATGACATGTGGCTCAATGAAAAACAAGGGTAGGTAGGAGAAATAATAAAATATTCCACAAGAGGTGGATCACCCACCGAAAGTGGAATGTAACAAGATAAGACCACAAAAGGTGGAATTTTTCCTATATCATCCCTATGTGCACGCTTCCCTAAGTGCCTCATATCCAAACTACGATGAGATGCATTATCCTAAGTCAACTTAAGTAAAGTGTAATTATAGGAATAAATAATTACACCAACACACTCGGGGTGGTCTACCTAGTTGGGTGCTTGTATCTGCTTTCCCTATTCATTCCTCATTTTTTAAGTCAATAGTCAATGATTGTAGGGTTGGGAGAGGAGATCACAATAGGGGCCTTCTAATCCACCAATTTTCCACCTATTTAAGCCCAAGAGTGGACGCTCACCCTCTTGGCCCTAGTGTTAGGCACATTGGACATCCACTTGGGGTGTGTCATTGAAAAATAAATTGAATGAATGATTCAATAATCGGATGATTACATTGAACGATATACACAGGTATATATAGAGGTTACAAGACGATGTTCTATAATTAGAACATAACGTTAAAGTAAAAGATTAAAGAGCTAAAAGCTAATTAACTAAAAAGCTAAATGACCACTGAACAAGGAACTAAATATAGGTGACTGTACGGTTCCTGCACTCAAAACACCGTCCTGCTGTGGGGTGTAAGGTGTGGTAAGCTAATGCTTAATGCCATGTGATGCACAAAAATTCCCCTCCATTGTCGGACCGAAGAGTGACTATCTGACAGCTAGACTCTTTTTCTACTAAGGCCTTAAACGTTTGAAACATGGTGAACACCTCTGATTTTTGCTTAAGAAAATAAACCCACATGCGTCTGCTGAAATCATCAACAAATAATAGAAAATACCTGCATCCAGTGACTGATGGAGTGTTCATGGGACCACAGATGTCTGCATGAACGAGTTGCAAGACCTTGGATGCTCTCCAAGCGTCTCCATCTGAAAACGGAGTCCTATGCTTCTTTCCAGCTTGACACGCTCCGCAAACTCCATGATTCTGAGTTTGAATCTCAGGTAATCCTACGACTAGATCCTCTTGAACCAACTGAGAGAGATAGTGGACATTGAGATGCCCATATCGCTGATGCCAAAGAGTGCTGATGGAAGTACTCCTAGCTGCCATGGTGAGCTCCTGAGAACCAGTAGAATCAACAAGTCTATAAAGACCATGATCCTCAATACCAACTGCAACTGTAGTGCGAGTCTCCCTGTCAACAATGCTGCACTTGTGCAACTCGAAGACGACATCCAGCTTTGGTGAATGCTGCATAATCTGATTGACTGACAGTAGATTGAGCTTCATACCAAGTACAAAGTATACATTGAGGAATATTAAATCCCTCCCACCAGATGAAATCTGAACGTTGCCCTTGCCGACAACAATATACTCTTCACCTCTACCAAAGATCACTTAATCAGTGAAAGGCATGTACTCTGTAAACCAATTCCGACGATGTGTGAAATGTCGAGAGGCTCCAGAGTCAATGTACCAGGTTGATGATTGAACATCATCAGAGGAGGTTTGGGCCATGAACGCATAAAAGGCAGATTCCTTCTGATCAGGATGCGTGGCAGAATTGGCTTTCTGCTTGGACCCTCCCTGTTTGGATTGCTGGGATGCTATCAATTTCTGGCAATCTTTCACCAAATGGCCATATATATGACTGTAGGAACATTGTAAGCTCTTCTTTTTGGAAGACTGCTGAGGTTGACCTTGATCTTGTCCTTTCTGCTGGAAGGACGAAGCTTTACCCTTGTACTTATGCGAAGCTGAGGTTGTGAAAGCCTGTTCAGTGGATGAACTAGCGCTGCTTCTAAACTGTTGCTTCCATCGATCCTGTTGGAGCAGCTTGTTGCAAAGATCAGGAAACTTCAAATCAACACTAGTAGAGGAGATATTGAGTGTATCAATGAAATGCTCGTAGGATCTGGGAAGGCTTTTCAGCGTGATCACTACCATATCCTCTTCCACCATGGTTCGGCCTACAGCTTCTAACTGATCACGGATGTCCTTGATCTTTGTAAGATGTGCTTGGATAGATGACTTCTCATCCATCATGATAGAAAACAACATATTCTTCAGAAAGAAAGCTCGGCTCTTGTCGGACGTTTCATGAAGATCCTTCAAAAGATCCCAGATCTCTTTTGCTGTTTTCCCTGAAGGCACCTGTGGGAGTTGATCATCTGTGACGGAGAGTTTGATAAGCATGACAGCCTCTCGATTCTTCACATCATCATGTTTGTCTTGATCATCACCTGCTGTTGTAGGACGAGATTCCTTGCCCAAAACAAGTTGATCAAGGCAACGATACTCAAAGATGGTAAGCATACGCTGTTTCCAGGTGTTGTAGTTGCGGCTGTTGAATTTATGACTGTGTTCCAACATGATGTTGGTTAATGATGCCATTATGCAAATCGAGGTTGATCGAGGTCAACTAAGTGAAAGCAAGAGACAAAAGAATCTGATTTAAAAAAAATCAGAATAGAAACAATTGCTAAAAAAACTGAAACCCTATAGGAGAATTCTGGCACGAATTCCAAGGCACAAATTTCGAGGTTTGGAAGAAACCCAAAAATAAAAATTTTCTGCACACTTATAACAGCATAAATGGTGCCAAAAAAACAGCAAAAATCCCAACGTCCACAGAAATAGCAAAAATTGTGAACTGTTTTTACATTCCAAGGCAAATTTGCTGGCACAAAAATCAAGGCACAGAAAACAATCTGAAACCAACCCATAAAATCTCTCGAAAAACCCACCA
Source organism: Cryptomeria japonica (assembly GCF_030272615.1). Classification (NCBI taxonomy): domain Eukaryota; kingdom Viridiplantae; phylum Streptophyta; class Pinopsida; order Cupressales; family Cupressaceae; genus Cryptomeria; species Cryptomeria japonica. The sequence continues at coordinate 539,045,695 of NC_081415.1, forward strand.
AGAATCTGAAAACAGAATGCAGATCCGACGGCTCAAAAATTGAGGCACGTAAAACGATGCACCCATAAAAATATGACGACGACCCAGTTGAGCTCTCGAAAAACCCACCAAGAATCTGCAACCAAAATAAAATTTCGACTTGAACAGAAAGGTCAAAACCCTAGTCGAAAATTGCAGAAACCCTAGGAAAATTTTCAACCTGCAAAAAAAACTGCCCAGGGAGAGAAAAAAAAATCTCTTCAATAAAAACTTGGAAAAATTTTAATAACAAAAATTTTCAAAATTTTTAATTTCCATGCTCTGATACCATGAAAAATAAATTGAATGAATGATTCAATAATCGGATGATTACATTGAACGATATACATAGGTATATATAGAGGTTACAAGACGATGTTCTATAATTAGAACATAACGTTAAAGTAAAAGATTAAAGAGTTAAAAGCTAAATTAAGCTTAAAAGCTAATTAACTAAAAAAGAAAAAACTAAATGCTAAATAAAGCTTAAAAGCTAATTAACTAAAAAGCTAAATGACCATTAAACAAGGAACTAAATATAGGTGACTAAAATATAATTAAATATTCTAATAGTCATGTCCCTCATTTATAGTAGAAATAATTAATATAATTTTGGCCATATAAAATAATATGTTAAAATCATATTAAAATCATATTATATTACATTGATATTAAAATGATATTATATTATCATTTTTCATTTTATATTGAATGATGTTATTATGTTAACAATATACATTATATTAGCAATGATGCATTAACAAAATATATATATATATATATATATATATATATATTATATTATAATGATGCTTTTGTATTAAAACATATATTATATTTGTTGACCAATTAACTCCTATATTCACCAAGGGCCGATAACCATTCATTAAAAGGTGGCTTGAATAGTTTCCAAAATCATGGCATTATATGAAGCAGTGTTTTTTGAAAGGAGCCGTTAAAGATAAAGGACAGCGACCCTTCCAAAAGGAGGCACTGCCCATTAAGGGACCATTGTGGCTTTTCACGATGATATGGGGGAAGGATAAATACCCCCCCTCCGTGCCATTATGGGGAGAGGATAGATCATCCAGATTGCCAGCAAGGATAGGAAGGGATCATTAAGGCTGCCAGCAGGGATAAGAAATAGGAGCCAGCAGTGACTGGTATGTATAAGAATAACTTCTGAGTTAATATTAAATATAACAATCAGTAATTTATATATATTAAAATGGTATTTGTATATTATTAAACTTTTGTGTATGATCATAATTAAATTGGTGACAGCAATATAATATAACATTGAAAGGGCAAATAACATACAATTATTCAAACATTATTAATCTGTTAATGAATCCAGAAATGAATAAGGAAATCAAATGCAGTCTGCACAAATAGTTATAATGCTGTGAATTCATGTAATGCTAATAATATAAGGATCAATGCAATGATTGTAATGGAATAATGACAAATAATGATTAATGCTGATATAAAGCAGTACTAACAGAAAGCATTGATAACAATCTAATACAAGGCACTAATGTAATATAATGTAAGGGAATGGTAATAACTATGTCAAGTATAATTTATTATCGTAATGAGTTGAATTGAATAACAAATATAACTTCATTAGAATATCACAAACTGTTCATTGTATATGAGGGACCTTCTATTAAGTACACCACTCCATAGTCGATGCCTAAACCCTGCCACATGGAGCCAAGAGGGGTGTAGCATTTGCTCTTGGGCTTAAGAGAGGAGATGGTTGTGATGAGGGGGAACAGCTATAGGACATCTCACTAGGTATACCACTCCATGATGGATGCTTAACACCTGCCACATGGAGCCAAGAGGGATGTAGCATCTGCTCTTGGGCCTAGGGTGCAGGGTCTCTTGGACACCCTATCCAACCAGCCTACCCTAGTGCACTAAGAAATTGGATAATAAAGAATGGCAACTAACCTACAATCTAATTTTATCTAAAAAATATGATACTAATGGTAATTAATACATTAAAAGTTTATATCACTCTATCTAATTCATTAGCATATGTTTCAGTTTATAAGTATTACTTCATATATGTTCTCTAATTTTGTGTTCCAGGAAAACAGTATACAAAGGTACTCCATAAACTTAATTACCTATTTTAGATTTGGGCAAATTTAGGCTAATTAAAAGTATAACTGACTGTGAGACACTCTATGACTCTGTTTCTCTTTTGTCTGACATCCCTTTTCATTAAACCCCATTCATGCAGCTTTCCTACATTGATACAACTTGCCAATATTTCTGACCATTCCATCATTATTTTTCTTTTATGCTCTCTGTCAGCCTGTAGTCACTCATCACATTCTCTCTATACATGTTCATTCTTTTCCCTTCATTCCCATTTTCCCTCAGCACACGTCTGTCCCTTTCCATTATTCATTATCATTATTTCTTTTTTGTTCTGTGTTATAACCCCACATAAGTAACGTGCAATAAGCAAACAAATAATGAACCCACTTTAAAATTCATAGAAAACTAAAGTCCAGGAATGAAAAGAATATGAAGGTAAGAGAACAAGAGAATAGTCCCCTTAACCTCTATTTTCAGTGATTTAACTACAGAATCAACCATACTAAAGAAATAAGAAACCCAATAGGTTTTACCTATGAAATGAAATAAAATGTATATTAACGTCCACAAATTACCAAGATAATGTGTAGCAAAAGAAGCAGCAGAAGAAGGAACAAGAAAATGACAAAACAAAAGAATAAAAGATGTTTAGCAAAAGAAGTCTACTTTTCCATATTTACAACAAAATAACATTATTTGGGCTATGCATGTTATTCTTATCAAGAAATTGAATTTACAAATAAGTAATCATAAATTCTAGTTAACAACAATAACTATCAGTATCCATGCATCTCTTTTTTTTGGAGCTTTCTAGACTTCTGGTATATGTTTGATAACAGTTATTTATTCTTGTGCATCTGGGGTGCCTTAAGTGCGTTCTAATGAATGTTTGACAAAAATTGTTGCTATGATATGGTAACTATACTCCAATGTTACCGACTCAACCATGGAAGAATTCACTACTGAGGATAAGCAGGCTGGCACAAAACTTTGGAATATATCACATGAAATTGCAATTTGATTATTTTGCACAAGTATCTAAAATAGGTCAATGGCCTGATAGACTACTACCTGCGAAGAAAGCAGTGAAAGGGTAGTTTAACACCATCCACAACAACAATGAAACGAATGAATGAAATAAATTTTATTGATAAGATCAAAAAGTAGGTTTGCCAAGTGAAGTTTAAATTTGAATTTTTAGACTCAAATAACATGTTTAGGAATATATATTACTGCCTATCGAGAAATTGAATTTACTAATCAAATTAACTATAATCTCTGGTCGAAAATTCTTATGTTGGCCAGCTACTAGCATGCAGACTTTGCTTTAAGTGGCTTCTTTTTAACTTTATAGCATATTTCTAATAATAGTTATTTACATCTTTTTGACCTTGGGGTGCTTTAAACATGTTCTACATTCTCATTTGAGAATATTTATCGTGCCATTGCAAGTATTTGGAAATGATTTTAGTGGAAGGAATTTGATTATGTTCCTACCATTGAATTCTTTCTTGTATTTGTTACTCTTTGTTATATTTTAAAAATCTCTCTGTGAAACATTCCCATTCTAAATTTACTGATTCTTCTCATAATATTTGACGGTTATTCTAGATATCAAGTGATAAAGTTTATATGGTCTCTTCTGATGATGAAGACCACCCAAAGATTTCCGAACGTGGAAAGGTTCAAAATTGCAATGGAGGCAATAGACCCAAAAGAAACCTGCCTCCCAGAAAATCCAAAAATCCAAAAATGGACTACTCCGAAGCATCTCTGTCGAAACTTTCACTATGGAAACAGGAATTGATACAAGAGGACACCAATAAATTACCTGTCCATGCGATGAGGTCAACTGGAAAGGTACTTTTAATGCTCAAACCCAGGTTTTTCAATTTCCTTTTTTTTGATTGCTTTCTGGAACCTATCTTTTTTTCCTTTAAAATTTCTACTGTAATCACTTGCACCCTTGAGCCCTATTGAGCAGTGTTGGTCATTTGTAGACATCAAAATAATTTCATTTCATTTCTCACTAGATGGTATTTAGGAATCAGCTTATGCCAGGCTGTACTGCCCTTAGTTTGTATTTGTTTGCTGTGCTTTGTGGTTCCATGGATTGTTTTCAGTTAGTTGAGGGGATGGATACATATTATTTCTTTCTTTAAAGTCCCATCATCTAGGATGATTGAGCAAGCATGCTTTACTCGCCCTATACTCTTTTGTTTAGTACTGTTCCAAAGCACAAGTGGTTTTTTATTCTGTTGATGTGTTGATTCTGTTCACACTAAGGAAAACACCCACTTCTGCTTGGCAGTGCACATGAATTGGCTCTGCTGTGCAAATTGATGCCCTTTTGCGATATTATTGTTTATGTAATGCTAGATATATGTGGTAATGTGTTATTCTTGTAGGTACTATATTCTGATATATTCCTATCATCCAAATGTGTGGCATTGGTTGCTTAAGAGTTTTCTTTGTGTAGCTCTGGTAAGATGACAACATTTAGAATTTTGCTCTAAATTACAGGCATTTCTCTTTAAATATTGGTGATAACCTAGTCAAATATGCTGAGATATCCAGCTTTTGAAATGACTTTGTTCTCATCCTCTAACACATTATTACTTAATGGAGTTAAATTTAATGAATTGAAGTAAAAGTTCATATGAAATACTCTTTATCTTCTTTGAAATCCTTAGCTGGCAACCACATCATGCAAGAAACTAATATCAACCGTTGAACATGCTGTGGAAATCAAAAGCAGTGAAACTACATGTAAAAGGAAAATGCTAATGATCTGTGAATAACTTACAGATTGAATTGCCACCTCTTGGCCTGTTTGAAAAGGATTCAAGTGTCTTTGTGGAATGAGCTGAATTTCCAAAAGTGATTTTATGTGCTTCTTTGCTTCTCAAGATTAAATTTTATGAAGTTGAATTAAATTTATCTGAGGTTTTAACAAACATCATCCTTGATGCTTATTCAACTTATTCTGGCCTAGAGTTCTTTCTCCTGTAAACACTCAGATGATCATGGGTGCTATAGAATATTGAAATAGAAATGTCAAGGCCATTGTTAGGCTGACAGTTAATTTTAGTTGTGATATGGTTTACTTTTGTTTTTTTGTTTATTTATATACTGTCAACACTATTAACTTTGTAGTACTGATTAGTTATTACCTGACACTGTTCAATAGGTGTATCTGTTCACCCAACTGAAAATATAAAACCAGAAAAGTACCTTATTAAAATCCATTATTGTTCTTTTCCTTTCTTCAGTAATTGTTGCATCACTCCTTGATACATTGCCTGGTCTGAGAATGTTTGCATTCACAATGACATCAATAACACATAATGTTTGGTTGGCATGGAGATTATGGTATGACACAGACAAATAAAGGAAGTAGCTGAACATTAAGTTTTTTATAATTCAAAAGATATGTACATGTGAGTATACCCAACTAGGACTTGTGTGAGAAGAATGTAAGACAAAATAAAGTAGTACAAAACTAGAGATAGAAGATCACATGATTCTTTGTCTTCATAAATTTTGTGAAGTTGGGTTATTTGGTTGGTTGCTGCACTGATTACTAACTCCATTTCACTTAAGTTTACCAGATCTTAAACACTTCCTATTCTAGTTTTCTTTTGCTAATAATTATATGCCATCTGTTTATGGCGTTCCCATGTAGATAGTACAAAAATGAATTGTGTAAGATCTGATCATGATGTTTATCAGTCTTCATAACCAATTTGAGAGAGAATTAGAAAGGTAATAGCTGCTTTGTCTAAGCATTTGGGCGTGTCATCTTCAATCATAAAGAGACCAACTACAATGGGGAAGAAGTTACGCTGTAAAATTGGCCCATCATCCTTTTCTCTCTTCTGCTTCTCTCTCAGCAATCCTTTGGGTCAAGCTCTGGAAATTTAAAGCATGGTCTAAACTAATACTCTCTCCAGCTTCTTGTGCATGATAAAATCTTAACAGCAGATACTTCGGCAAACAAACGATGCCTTGATTCTCTTTGCTGGTTCAATTGTTTAGATTAATGTGAAGTATATACTATATCATCTTTTATACGAGAATGGTTTTGCATACTCATGGAATTAGACACCTACTCTTTTTAATTTGGTATAGAAACAACTCGATGAGAAGCTTATTCTGATCTTTTCATGTTCTGCTTCCTCCAAAGTCCGCAAATATGATCTTTGATTGCCCTGAAAAGAGTTATACAAGTTGGATGTATTTATTTGTCTTAAATGTGTATGAGAAAAGTATGAGTGATTGATTGAAAATTAGACAAATATTCAGATTTTGTGCTGGCAAATTTGATATCTTTATATTGGCTTAGGAACAAAAATACAGTTGTCTTGTTTTCTTTCTGATTATTATCTGTTTGTTTCTGTATATTCTTCATCCCTTTTATTGTGAAGACATCGAACAAAGTGCATAATGGAAGGCTATCTTTAGAGGAAGAAAAGTATTCAGATGGACACTTTTCTACTGTTGTGAGAAAATGGCCAGTAAATATATCTACATCAAAGCAGAAAACTAATGACTGGGGTAGCATAAACAAATCAGAGACTGATGGTGGGAGAAAGTGCAAATATTGCCAAGTCAGTTATTGATTTTGCAAAATGCCCTTCTATATGCATTTGCTATACTTAATAATTCTTTTTATTGTTTATTTTCTTACTCATTTTCTGTGCTGCAGACAGATGTGGAAAATACAGCTATATTGTATCCACCAATAAAGTTCCGAATTGCTTCTAAACACATCTATGGAAAAACTTTACCAAGTGTTATCATGGAAGTGGATTTCAGTTCTAGAAGCAAGATAGACAAAGATTGGAGAAACCAAATTGCCTCTGATTATTGGGGATTCATTCCACAGTGGCAACATAATTATAATGGTGAAATTCAAATGCCTCTGCTTCCATTTCAGGTCATGGCACTTTCTTCATCTTTTATTAAAACCATTATACAAATAGGTTGTAGAGTCGATCTATATTTTAAGAAAATATTATTTTTTAGTTTATAGAAGTTATATTTCTTTAATGTAGTTGTCTTCAACAAGTTTTCCATGGATTCCTTCATTTTTTTCCTAAAAAGAGAGAAATTCTTTCTTGATGGTAGTAAATTAACAAAAATATCTTACTTAAACTAGAACCTTAGTTCAAATTCTTTTCTCTGGCATCCATTTGTTAGGAATATAATAGCTAATATGGAAGTGCTCATTGTTATTTATCCAATGAAATCTCACTTTAATGGACTAATCTGGTGGCACATGATAAGTGAGGCAAACCCAAACATACAGAACCCTAGATACCTGCATCTGCCCCAGTATTCTATACTCCACGGTAGAGTAACTGAATTCTGTGCTTTGTATGAGAATATGAGGCTGAGGGTGCCCTGATTGTTAATTGCTGGGGGTTGGATATCATCTCAAAGTCTATCACCATCTCTGACTGTAACATGTGCTTAACACCTCTTGTGGTTGAGAGGATGAAATCTTAAGCAACAATTTCTTGAAGGGAAATGGTCAAATGTGTTTGTTCTTGCTAACTGGAAATGATTGGGAAAAGTGTTCAGTGTATAGGTTTGAAAATGTGGAATTTACGCAATTGAATTGCTAACTTAAACCCCATCTGAATTGAGCATCTAAGTCCAATTTCACTGTTGGTAGAGTTTACAAGACTGCATGCAAAATATTTTTGAACTTCTGATCTTAGGTAAGGCACTACGCACCTTATGAATGGACAATTAAGTCTTATGGTTAGCTTGCATTTACATATATTGAATGTCATAAAAGAACTCGAGGCATGGTAGGATTTCCTTCCATTTGATCTCTGGTATGGTAACGGTTCTATTGTGGGTTCACAAGATAGTATATTAGACTCACTTAGTGAATGAACTTGAATGTAGTGTCAATTAATGTAATTTTACCCTACCATGCAAGATTAAAAAATGAACGTAAGAGTTCATGCTTAAATTCATTGTACAAGAGTATAACGATTGATGAGTTACACAATGCAGGTCAGGGAGGACTGTAAATCAGTGCAATTCGCTAACTGCATACCCTTTTTTTAAAGAGTCAAAAATTGTTGGTTAAACCCTGACAGTTGGGTTAATTATTTATTACTATTTACTAACTACTATAGCCAACAATTATATAACAAAATAGTCAGGAGCAGAAGCATTAATAAAATTATACAGATTAAGTCATCGCCCCAAAGAAAGTTTGAGTCCCATCTAGCAAGCCTATGAACAATTTAGAGAATTTCATGCAAGAGCTGGGAAAGAAGACATTCCTAGAGGTGCATTTACACGTGGTGATCTTCAAGAGTTTGCCCCAGCAAGTCGTGACTATTTTACTGCAGCTTGGAGTTTTTAAACCTTTGTTGTCCTTTGCTTCAGGTGATGAGCTTCATTGACTTTTGCATTCTCTAGAGATCTTTACTAAATGAATAGCCTCCTGAAGCTTTCCCTTAGCTTGCTTTTTCTCTGCTACAATTTCAGCCACACTAGACTTTAACCGAGCCACTTCTTGTTTAGATTCAACTGACTTATCAACTTTTGCCTCAATAAGTTGGGTTTGTTGAGCCTGTTGTTCCTAAAACCATATCCTTTGTTCATCCATCTCCGTCCACAAAGTTTTATTAGCCAAGGTACTTAATTGAGATACCTTACATTGGTCACACATGGTGCTACTCCATTGGTACTTGAGATGATGCTCAGTGGAGTACAAGCTTCCAAAGTTCTGTCAACTGAATGCAGAATTAGAGTAATAATTCTAAGAGAGAATTGCTATTCTAACCATAGTTCAAAAGAAATTGTCAAGTACTTGGGAAACTTGAGTACTCGTGAGTTAATTTTGCAACCAAAGAAATTGTCCATTTACTTGGGAAACTCATGAAGACTTGCTAATTAATTTTTCAACCGAGTTCTCGGTGGGTTTTGGTGAGTTTGGTGTAGTAGATGAATTTAATTTTTTTTAATTTGTTGAGTTTTTGCTGAGTTGAGTCTAAGTCAAAACAGGTTTGCAGAGTCACAAGTTTTCAAACTATGATTCTAATATCTCAAGTTTATTATTATTCGGCCATCCATAGTTCACGAATATTTTAACAAACTCAAAGTGGTAGTCCTCTTCAAACAAATTTTAATGCAAATGAAATCCTCTAAAATTAGTGGAGAATGTGAAAAGTCCACATTCCGAACTATTTTAGTAACACTAAGCATAGCTTGAGCAATCAAACCCATGCTCTATATAAATTGTTGCAATGCACCTAATGGGTTTGTAGAGGTTGGTGAAGAAATTGCATTGATATAAAATCTGAAATTTCTTAGTTGGTGAGAAGGGTTACTTGGCCCAAAAAGTGTTGGCTCAGTGGAAGTGGTAAACACTTCTTGAGCATTGTGCCACTATCTTTTGGTCATATAAGTAAATGACACCCTCCAACTAGAGTTGTCTTGATGAATTTGCTAAGGTTTGAAGCATGGGTATAGAGTGGGGGACTCATAGAAGGAATATCCAATGTGTTGATAGTGGCACCCAACTGATAAATCCACTTTTCTTTGTGGTAAGCCTCATCTATTGGTAGAAGGATCAGTTCATAGAAGAAAGCAAGGAGTAAGCACTTGGTTGTTGAATATCTTCTCTAGTTCTTCCTCTTGCTTACTTTCTTCTTCATGGGCTATATCCTCTTCTTTTGGCATTGTCTTATACCACCTTTTTTACATGTTTTAGTTGTACTATGGCTGTCTCTCAGAGTTCCTTGTTGTCCTTGAGATCTGTGAATTGTATTTCTAGTGATGTTGATATGAAAACAGAGGGCCAATTTAGGTTGTAGAAGGTATTTTCTTGTACATCGCCATTAGGTATTGCCTTAGTGTATACTACATTCAAAAATAGTGCAATGATGTGTTGTGTTAAGCACACATCATTATATATCAATTCCAAAGTTATTCAACATTAATTACCATTAACAATTTCTCCAAGCACCACAACCAATCTCCCATCCAAATCATTAGAACAATTATTGGATCTTATTGTATCATTAGTGCAACTGAGCAAGTGGTAAATACAATCACACATCAACACATGAGAACATCAGAGGTACTTGGAAACCTTGAAGGGAAAAACCATGGTGAGCATAGCTGCTTGGATCTACTGTCCGAATCCAGCCTCACAAAGTAACAAATAACTTACAATAAGAAGTAGGCACCAACCTACCAGAGACACCAATCTCCAATTGTATTTGCAAGCACTAGCCTATAGGAGACACCAATCCCCTATACCAGGATTTGAGCACCAACTTAGCATATTAGATACCAATCTCAACAATATAGAAGAGGTATGAATTTTGGACCTTCAAATTGAATATAGAACTTTCTTTTGACATGAACAACTTCAGAACACTTTCACCTAGTACATATGATTTTCTAATGAAACCACATGGTGATATATATATATATATATATATATATATATATATATATATATATATATATATATATATATATATATATATATATATGAATTACAATGATAACTACATTCACATCTCGGCCTAGAATAAGATTAATGCATCTGCAAGTCGGTCACAAGAATAACCCTTAACCAAATGTGTAATAGGCCAAGTCCAAAAGCCCATGTGCTACTTGAGAAGAAGGAACATGCTAATCATTGCCCTATGTAGACTTATCTGGTCCCAACGATCATCCACACGCTATCTACAATGAGCACACATTACACACCTCTGACGCATCAATCCAGAACAACCACCCAATCAGACAACTCGCACAGTGAACACTTTGTCATCAATCTCTCTCTCTCTCTCTCTCTCTCTTTTACCACCCCCCATCCTCACCTCCACTCTCCCCCTTTTTTATGGAGTTTTTTGATTTGATTTTATAATAGAAATTTCTGTCACTTGTAGGGTACTTTGTTGGCACAATTGATTTAGTTGACTCTTTTGTAGCAGCTTTCAAACTAACTTGGTTGGTAACATTAGTGCTTCTTCGGGAAGGGGAAGTTGTGTAGTGATTTCAACCCACTCTTCTTCCATTAGTGGTGGATTAGTCTATGTCATGTCCCCTAAAACATGATTGAAAATTGCATACAAAATATATTAATTATCTTATATAAATCCTTCCATTCATTTATATAAATAATTAATATACTATTGCTCGATGAGTAAAAGACTTTAACTTATATCTTTTGAATATCACCGTAAATAGTGTCTAACTATTACGGGAATTATTACGGGAAGTTCAACTACCTGTTGCAAATAAAAGGATGGACGATAGCCATGAAGGGGGGAATTCATAGAAGAATTGGTGGAAGAATAATTTGCAGTCAGTATGTGTTAATACACATTCGGAGAATAATAAACCTTTCATCAGTTTTTGGACTGACCTACTGGTTGATCAAATCAGGATAATCATCAACCATGCTTGTCTCAGGAAGAAGTCACGGTGACCCTAGGTTGGATACGCGTATATTTGGACACGCAAAATTGCAGAATCGCGAGTTGCTAACACGACTGAACCCCGAGAGAAGTATACGCAGCAATGCCCGAACGCAGTAACAGAACCATGGGAAATGTTCGCACCTACAGCCGGACAACACAAACAGGGGAAATGCAGTAATCCGCGAACCTTGGAAACCTGATATCGGGTGATAGCATAAAAGGTTATCCAACAGTAACAGGTGTGATGCCCGCAGGAGCAAAGGAAAGAGACTCTGGTTATTTCACAGTATGAAGGAGTGGGTAAATGTGTGGGGAACTACGGAGTAACTTTGCAACATCTACGGGCCTACTTCTCTACAATACATAATACGCATTGACTATATGTGACAGCAACAGGGTTGACATAAGGAGAGCTTGGATCAGTGCACCCGGAAACCATCTTGAAAGAGAATTACAATAGCTACACCAACATTTGCACTTGGGTACTTCAAATCAGGTTCTTAATATATTCTCATTGTTCCATTGTGTGCGTACATATCAGTTTATAGATAACAGAAATTCTGAAATCTGGCCTTGGTTAAATTAGTTCATATATTGATCTGTTGATATCATATTTTCAAAAGGGATGGCATCACATTGATAGAATTCTTTATTTGTGTGCCACAAATTGTTATAACGCTAGCAAGTAGATGTAACCGGCAATAAATCCTATTTGCTTCTTATATTTTATGGTTATTGTTCTAAATCACTCCTATGGTATCTTGTTATTGTTGGGCTTAAATCATCGATGAAAATAGTCTCAGAATGTTCTGAAAGTTTAACTGAAAGTGTGAACAACCTAACAGTCAAGTGTTTGTAAAACATATTAGCATATCAGAATAATAGCAGGGACATTGCAGTCTATGAAATTGGCTGGATTATGTTATTTCTTTTTTCATGATTGTGACTTCGGCTTACTCTTCTGTTTGACTTTATTGTTGGCTTTGAATTTGTTCTAGTGGATTCCTAGGGCTGCCTTCCTCTTTTTGCCTTGTTCATTCTTGATGTTCCACCAGTTTGGGGTACTGTTTGATTTCACAACAAAGTTACTACAAATGGGATTGTGGATACTTGGTTTGTATTTGATTCTTCTTTGATGTGCTCTTGAATCAATAGTTCCCACAAGTACTATGTGTCTTGGGTGTACTTTCCAGTCCCTTTGATCTATTTGTGGTCATTTGTAAACATTAATATAATATATTTCTTTGTGCATTGGATGAGATTCGTATATCTGGCCGATTTGCAACTAGTCTTCCATCTTGTTGTTGTCAATAATTATTGCTGACCATGATTTTCTTGATGTGCCAAATGTTGAATTATGTAATTTTCACTAGCAATGGAACAACAAAAAATGAAATTAACAGTTCATACCAGAATTAATTATATGATAATATCACAATTGATGCTTTGTTCAAGGTATGTTTAGTTACACAGAGTGCAGGTCGGGGAGGACCATACTTAAATCAGCACGTTTCCTTGATTGTGAAAGATAATTTAATCAGCCAAGTGTTGTCAATTAGACCATGGCTGTTTAGTCAGCTGTTTATAACTATTTAATAACTTAATACCTTTAGCACAATAGCCTCGTTGCATGTTGTTGAAAATATCTTGAAACATTCTTTCAACAGTGGTGAGGTCCATGATATTGTGGCACATCTTGTGTTGGAAAAACTAGCAGGGATTATTATTTGGCTCCTTATTGCAAATGTTAGCACAGATCATTGTGGTCTTTCTTTGTTTTCTGCAGTATTAATTGTACATCTAATGAGAAGGTAACTCTAGTAACTTCATCCTATTAAATAAGAAAAATGGTGGGCTCTTACATGTGGATTATTTTTTAAAGGTTTTCTATCAAAGAGTGCTTTAGCTTTTGGATATAGATTCTGATGACAATTCATGTGTTTTGCAGCTATCTAGTATTTATCTTGATAACATGATTTGAATTCCCCTTATTAAATTCTTAGGCATTGAAGCTGATTCACAACATTTATTCCAAATTTCCCTGGCAAAGCTATCTACCTCTTGTATGATACATGGGTACCAGATTCCCAATCCTAAGAATTCTCTTTGTTCGTGCTCAACAGTTAAGAAAAAGGTGTTTATCTTGTAAGATGGGTTTTATGTGTTTGAAGGAATATCTCTATGATGAAGTTAATATAGATACTACGTTGATTTGATAAAATAGGTTGTATATTAAAGAGTAACTGCTCATTATCATTTTCTATCTGCTTAAATGGGAAAAGGTCTGTATTACTTATTTTCTATGATCAGAGAAAACTGCTCATACCAATGACATTTTCAAAGTTGCTCATTGTAGCGATAACAATTTGTAGAGCGAAACTGCTTTTCATTTGGTATTAAATTTCTTGTTTGATTGGATCTCTACACAATATTTGCCATATGCAAGCAGATAAAAAATGCCACCGAATAAAATTCCCCTTTCTGCAGTTGTGGGACTTTCATTGATCATTGTTTTAGAGTGTTTCTGGATACACAAATTGATCTAGAATTTTCAACTCAAGGCCGTCAAATTATTATCTCTCATGAACTGTACCAAACATTGCTGTCTGGTCCCTTAATTTATCTTTGTATATAATAACTCTTTGTTTTATTTTTTTTGTATATGAAACTCTTCTGATCAACTTCCTATATGTTTAGCTCAAAAAGGAATAATGTGTAGGAATATTTCATTGTTTGTTCAAATGCGAATCTAGTAGTGTTTACTCACTGCAGAAGCACAATATTTGGGTAATTGATGGGAGTCATCGATGTATATTTTCTGTAGAATTACTTTAGATATTACATAAAGGATTTCTATTGGTCCGTAAGCTATCAAAGATATTCCTTAGGTTAGTCACCAAGTTACAAAATTTATATAGAGCAAATTATTAGAGGAATTAAGAGCAAGAAATCCGAGAGGAATACCTTAAATGATGGAGAGACAAGAAATAAAGTGGAGAAACCCTTTGGTGGTAAAAGCTACACCAAAAGGTGAGTCACACTAAATTAAATTCTCGAAAATGGCAATATACAAATGATCTCTGCTCATATGCTGTCTGAACACTCACAAATAGCTACTAACAATTTAATTACAAGATTCTACAAGCTCCATCTATGCTCAATTCAACCTCATGCATGTTATTTATAGATTGTCAAGCATGAGGTAAGCTTAAATGACTACCAACATGGAAGAGGAATCCCAAATATCAAGAATATGGATTAGCAGAAGACACTCACTGCTGTATAGAATTAGTTCACTTCTTCTATTGCAAAGTTGTCACTTCATTAGACATATTTGACCTAATTTTTTTAGTAGCCATAACTTGGGCATACAGACTTGAAATGAGGTGCCAGTTTTTGGAAACTCTACCTGGGGAAAAGACTATCTTTGATTCCATACATTTTTTTGGCTGGTTGTTTATTGTTTCCAATGTCAGTCTGTGGATTACTGACACTAGTGGGTGGCATCTACAGGCAAGGGATATTATGAGAAAGATCAAAGATAAGCGAATTACAGATTCCCTGGAAGCTCGGTTTCTTGAGTGTATTGCTGTTACTCCAAATGTATATCGCATTGAAGAGAGATATCACAGGCTAAGCAATGCACTTGCATTAAAATTTGTAAGCAATTTTTTTATTGATTGATATCTCAGGCCTGCATTTGAAGAATGTTTGTCCTTTACTCTGACAACAATAGATAGATTATCTGGTCTGGAAATTTATTCCTTGGACATTAGTTATTTAATATATGATCCTTGTGAAACAGGATAATAAAACTAGGGCACTTCAAAGGTTAGTAACTAACATTGATTGTGTAAAGCGGGCATCAATTGAGTCAACTACATTGAGCCATGCTGAAAATATTGCTTGTACTTTTGGAGGCTTAGTATTGGACTGTTTTGAATCCTCTAAGGTAAACAAATTGTTTTGTATTTTTTATTATACAATGAATATTCATATGGTTGTGAAAAAGATTATGATAGAATTGGGCAATGAACTGGCTTTGGTCTTCTGTAGTTTCCTTTCATCATTTTTGTTCGTTATCATTTTGAAATGACCTATTATGGACTGTGATTACAGCTTGCTGATGAAAAGTCCCCTGCTTCAAAATTCACCATCAATGTAAATTATGGTGCAACGTCCAATAAAACTAAAGCCAGTTCTGGTCTGAGATGGGTAAAAGAAACCCTTTTGGGAAAAAGATCAAACTTGAGCTTTAGAATGATCACTATTGGGGACCCTAACCTTGCGGTAGATGAGATTGCTATCCCCTCTGATATTGCAGAAATGCTTACAATTGAAGAAAGAGTTAATTTTATGAACTGGGGAAAGCTGAAAGAATATGTTGATGATATTCTTGCCAAATGTTACCTACCATGGATGAAAAGAAATGGAAATCGTCTACGTATATTTCATAGTAATCAGTTGGAAATTGGAGACATTTTTTATAGGGAACTCAAAGATGGAGATCTCATTTTGGTAAATAGACCCCCTTCTGTCCATAGGCATTCAATCATTGCTTTCAGAGTTAAGCTTAAGCAGTTTAAGTCTGTAGTTGCACTTAATCCAGTTGCATGTGCTCCTTTTGGAGCAGACTTCGATGGTGATTGTTTAGATTGTTTTGTCCCACAATCGGAGAAGTTCATTGCAGAGGCAGGTGAACTCATGGCCTTATCACAACAGGTCATTAATTCACAAGGTGGGCAGGCTCTGGTAGCAGTTACTCATGATAGTTTGCTGGCTGGACACTTGATAATCTCAAATGACATTTTTTTTGATAGATTTCAGATGCAGCAGTTTCAATTATTTTGCAATTCATCATTACCAAAGCCAGCCATCGTAAAAGCACCTGTGCTGAGAGGCCCATTGTGGACGGGAAAGCAATTATTTAGCATGGTATTTAGCAATGTAAACTACAGAAATTTTAGAAAAGAAGTCCTTATCTGTAATGGGGAGCTTTTGTTATGTTCTGGTGGATCAGATTGGTTACGGAATTCACGTGACAGCATCTTTTGTGCCATTGCCAGAGATTATAGCCCTTCCAAAGCTCTTGACTACCTGTATTGTGTTCAGTCTGTTTTAAATGAATGGATTTCAGGTAGTGGATTTAGTGTCAGCTTGTCAGATATTCATCTGGCTTCCAGTGCATCCCGTCGAATAAAAATGATAGATGAAGTAAGCCTTGGTATTTTGGAAGCAAAACATTCATCTTTTTGTGCAGAGACTTTATATGACCCTTGTGCACGCCAGATGCTTGTTCCAGAACAGCATGAACGCCTATCAGCATATTGGAAAAATGTCAAGATGATAGAAAATGAATCTGCAACTTTAAGCAAAGAAGCTGCTCAGGAATTTAAGAGTGTTTATGCTGACATCATTAAGGTTGTTGCAGAACATATAGAAAAAGACAATGCTATGTTGGCAATGATCAAGGCAGGGAGTAAGGGTTCATTGCAAAAATTAGTACAGCAGGGTGCTTGTCTTGGTATGCAGATGCTTAGAGAAGAGGAATGTTTCCCTTTTGAAATCCCACAAAAGATATGTAGCTCACAGTGGGTTTGTAATTCTTCAGCAGTGAAGAACAATGGAGACGCATCAATAAATAGGAATGGTTCAGGTTCAATTGAAAAGTGGTATTCATGTGGATTGGTAGAGAACTCTTTTTTGGATGGTTTGAATCCTATAGAGTATTTCCTACATGCAGTTTCATGCCGTGGCAATTCCTTTGAGCAAGCAGCAGATATACCTGGCCAAATTTTTAGAAAGCTCATGTTTTTCTTGCGTGATATATACATTTCTTATGATGGCACGGTTCGGAATCTTTATGGAAATCAAATCATGCAGTTTTCTTATGGTGATCCTGAGCAAAGTAATTCAAAAGAGAGTGATTTGTTTCATGGAAAGTTCAGAAAAGCACCAGGGGAACCTGTCGGTGCTTTAGCAGCATCATCGCTGGGTGAAGTTGCTTACAGCATTTTAGACAAGCAATTCAGAAAAGGAGAAGACCACCCTTTGCATATTCTTAAGGTGTGTTAAGCATCTTTCATTAACAGATTTTGCAACTATCTTTACAATCAACCTTAAAGTGTGTCTAACTAACTAGATTAAAGAAAAGTGTATTAAAGTATAGCGCTTCAAAATTATTTAATTTTTTAACTATTAGCTTTTGAAATATATTTTAAGTTGACTATATGAAATATTTAGCTTGAAGAGGTCTGTTAAGCATTATTCATCTACGCGATGAAGTTGCAAGTGATGCTTGCAGCAGTCATTGTACATCTTGGAGAGCACCAGATCATAATTGTTTTGCACTCTCAAAGTTTATTCTACACTCTCAAGAACTAAGTTAGATATATCATATAATTAAATATTATTGACATAACATTAATCATATTTACAAGATTCAACATTTTGGGAGCACTCTACACTTCTTGTAGAAGATTGCTATTTATGGAAAGCACTAATTTTCATAAAGATTGATATTTGAGGAAGCAACTTTATGTTGGCATAATCAGATTTCATAGGGCTATTTTAGTATTTTTTGCAACTTGGTGGTTGTGTAGAAATATAATAATTTGATTTATAAAGTGACTCATATGGTTCAAAAATAAATTAAAATAAAAGTTGCTTTCTGATAAAATAATAATTTCTACAAAGTTCATCAGGGGGCTATTAAAGGAGGTTGTGAGGAGAGAATGGTAATTTGCATTTTCTGTTGAAAAGTTGTCATGATGTCAAGTGAGTAGACAAGATCAAGAAAATTATAAATCAGTAGAAAGCCAAAGAATAAGGCTACGGTGCCCAAGACAAACAGTCATAAAGGCCGATTATGTTTAAGGCATATTGATCTGTCATATATTTGCCATATTAAGATACAGCAATGCACCGACTTGAGACAGTGAGCAGTATTGAAGTAATTAATATCAATATGCAGTGATCTACTTATCTAAAGGTTATCACATCAGCATAATACATCAGCGATTATATTGAGGACAATGACAAGTCAGCGAATTGTTTGATTAAAGAGTGGTGAGTTTATTTTTCTAAAAGATGGCGACCTTTTTTTTTTGTAAGATAAGTTGCCACCTTAGGGGATGGCTCCCTTTTATTCATATCCAAGTCAATACATCCAACGGGCTATGGTTGAGATCCCATCAGCCATTACATTTATCCTCTGCAATTGAGAGGTAGAAAGTAAAACAGAGTGCCGCAGCCGGTAGTGTGATGAACCCATAATGTGATTTTGTGTGAATGCAAGTTTAATGTGAATATTGTATGTACGTTCATGACATTAGGTATCAGAGCGAGGTTTCAACACTAGGCTAGCTGGGTCTACCTCTTGCGAAATTACCTTGTGGTTTCTCATTGAATGAATATTGTAGAGTTAAATATTATTTTAGTAATTATTTCATATGAGTTATTATTTAAATGCTTAATTTCTATTTAAGCTAAGTTATCTAGTTAGCTCCTTCTAAGAAAACTACATCTCTTAGAGCGTTTTGTTACTAACCTTGCATACACTACTAATAACTCAGTAACCTATACAGTATGCTATGAACTAGTAATGTTCTTTGACCTTTGTTATCGCATTTCCATGGGGTCTGCGGCACTCACGGGGGGGGGGGGGGGGGGGGTCGCAGATTCCCAAACATTATTTAATAAAATATTTAAAGTATATGTGTGTGTAAAAAAAATTTAATTAAAAGCAAAAAAAAAAAAGACCACAAAACCCCACTTCCTTAGGTTGGGTTTCTTTTTCACCTGCAGCAAACAACAATTTCTTTTAGTAAACACGTAATGAAGCCAAGAAAAACTAATACAAAAGAATATGGAGGTTGATGGCAAGAATTTGAATTTGGAAAATGAAAGAAACAATACCCATGTAGATATTTTTAATGGATGCTCTCCAATCTTCATCTCAAATCCATGCTCTTGCATTCTTTGGCTCCATAATGCCGCCTCCTTCAACCTGCACAACAAAATGAGTAAAATGTTAAAGAAAACCCTTTTCTATGGTTATACAGTTATACTTACATAGTTAGCAAAGGGGGAAAGATCAAAGTTAGCCAAACCATCTCAAAACAACTCCAAAGCCTAAACAACTTTCTGTTTCTTTCCTATTGCTTTCCTACTGTTTCATTTGATTCCTTTGGCTCTCATTATTTTGATGATGGATCATGGAGTGTGATTTGAAACATTGATTCAAAATTCTTATACACAATTGAATCCAGAAACTACTTTTGCTCTTTACTATGGATTGTGGAAATCTCTTAGCATTGAATGAAGCCCTTCTTAGGATTTGAGTTCAATTTGGAAATTGTAGTAAGCACTTCATGCCTTATATAATCTCTTATCAATCGATGAGCTTGCAGCACTTTAACCAAGTCCTGTAGCCTGTCCTATTTTTGTGAGGAAGGCCTCCAAAATAATCTCATCATGTCTATGGCCACTTGAAGAAGAAACAGATTTGATCACATTTTTGATGGTTTTCAGAATAGCTTCTTCCTCGATGATAAAATTCCCCTGAATTACTGATTTATATCCTCATTTGGGCAGCAGCATACAACCCCAAAGTGTTTCCTTCCTGCCATGAGCCAAACATCAAGCTCAAAATATTATGTATTCTTGTCGATAGTAGCACCTTCTATAAATAACCTGTCCAGACTTGATATTGAAGTGAGTAGGAAATATTGTCGTGTCTCTCCTTAATTGAAAGATTAAATAACATCCAATAGTCCTTGAGTGAATTCAAACCTGTTTGCTAATCCAATCTGCTAAATTTCGGCCAGTGACTAGGGTTGTCTGTTATGATAATCTCTTTAGATTGTCCCACCCCATATTATCCAAAATATCCGCCACACCATTAGCCTCTTTGAATACATGTGAGATAGAGTAATCCCTAAACTTGGTTAGCATTTCCTATATAATTGTTATCCATTTGCTCATCTTCCAATTTGGAGTTTACTTCTTTATTATGGCTTGAATACCTAATAAAGAATCCCCTTTGATGTCAATGCTTTTGATGTTCTGATCGATACACAATTTTAATCCTAAGGGCATAGCCTCCATTTTTGCTTCATTATTAGCTGCATTATTTATTATCTTTGAGAGTGCCCAAATGCATCTTCTCTTATGGTTTCCAATAATGCATCCTACTCTAGCTAACCTTGGATATCCTTTAGATACACCATCAAAGTTCAACTTGAACTTGTTTTCCGAAGGAGGAACCCATTTGATATTTTTTCTTTTCTCTTTTTTATTTCGATATACCTCGATGGGTTTTCTCAATTTTGACCATTTCTTTTGGATTTCATCATCCCAATTAGTAAATATGGTAGAAGATTTCAGCTTGACCCTTGCACTCGAAATTTCACATATTCCATTTTTAATCCTTCTGATTAATTATTTTGCATCACATTCAATATTGGAGAATATACGCCTATATCTTTCTTTCCAGATATGCCACACAATCAGGGAAGGTGCCAATGTCCATATATTACACCAAAGTGCATTATTCCTTGGTTGAGGCCAACTTGAAAGGAATTTCATAATATCATTTTTCCTTGGACAAACCATCTGAGCTCATATTGTATCCAATTCCAACACTTTGAGAAATATAGGCAATTTAATAACAAATGGTTCGTGGTTTCATTATCATTTTTGCATAATTCACATCTGCTTGGCCCATTTATTCCGATGCTTATTAATCAGTTTTTTGTCAAATTCATTTATGTAGCACTATCCTTAAGAAAGGACCTGGTTTAAGAAGAACCAACGGATGCCAACAGAGAGGATATGGCCAATTGTTGACTTTTTTAATCATGTTTTGTATTGTGTGCCCCATCTTTACAGTATACTTGCCCAATTGCGTACCACATGAAATTACCTCATCTTCCTTTGAGCCGATTATAATTCTCCATTGACTTAATTCTGATTGCAGTCTAGATTTGGATGCTTTAGGCAATGGCAAAACAGATCAGGATTTATTTGTTATACAGTCCATCCTTATCTTTCTCTTCTGAAATATAATTTTCAACTTTTGAACCAAACAAATCGATGATGGAATTTATGTGTTCTTTTATGCCATCAATTTCCATCAATGGTGGTAGGCTTTCCCAGGAGTCTCGCTATAAATCAGCTCTAAGTCCATTACTAATACTCCAAGTTAAATGCTCCGTGATAATATGTTTGCTATCCTAGAGAAATTTCCGTATTGTAGACTCACCATTTGAATTGCCAATTGTAAGGATTTTGGTTGGGTCAGTATTATCCAAATATTTTTTGTGAAATATTTGACACCAAAGTTTGCCTGGTTCTTTGTATATTTTCCATGTTAATTTCGCTCCCGATGCCAAATTCTAAGCTCTCATTGTCCTTAACCCTGCTTCACCAGCATTCTTTGGTAAGCATGCTTGATCTCAATGTATCAAGGGAATGTGAGAAATATGTAGCTTTGGTCGGATGAATCCAACCGATCTGATTAATACAAATGTCTAATTGGCATTTTCGGCCTTAGACATTTGTATATTAAACTTATTAATTTCTATCCTTCATTTATATTTAACTGCACAATCAGTATATTATAATCATTATTGAATGATCTTATAATCATTTGAATAAGCAATCTGTTATGTGTTTATATGTATATAATGGACTCTATACATAATCAATAACAGTTCATGTTATCGACAATGTATAGTATCGAGCATATAATATAATCACCGATTGCTATATTGATCATTTCGATTAATATTGATTATATTATGATTGTTATCGGTTATGGATTACCGATTGGGTTTTGTATATAATTTTGTGATTTGATTAATGTTCGGTTAGTGTTTGTTATGGATATGCGTGGCTCCACATAGGAGTCACGACTCTATGTGGATCGATATGCTTTTATATATTATCGACTATAATATTCAGTCGACAAAAATCATTTTACACAACACAGAGAACACTTACCATATATGCAATTGACCCTTACTGTAAGGAAATTACTTTGGGTGCTGTCGACATTGAACAGTCGATAATAATATATGCAGAAATAATATATACTGAGCATTACAATAAGGTTATGAAACTGCTGCAGCAGATTGTTTATTGTTGTTGATTAATATACATCATTTGAACTTAGGATAGTTTGAGTTAGTTTATATATTCTGCATATTGAATCATAAAGGAATTTTGTAGTATAACTATCAAATAAGTGACAATAAAATTTATAATATACCATATATAAATCTGGTCAAACTTTAACATGGTATCAGAGCCAGCATAAGGATAAGATCAGATCAGATTTATTTAGGCAAGACTACTCTTCATATACCCTCGATATCCTCACTCTCTTCTATAAGGCACAATGGTGAATGGTGTTAGATTCGAGGATCGCCTTGAAGGAGCTTCCAACTTTGTATCTTGGAAGTTTAGGATTATGATTGCCTTAAGAGACAACGAATTAGATGAATTCGTAAAGAAAACTATACCAGAATCAGAAGAAGAAGATAAAAAGATTCAATGGATGAGAAAGAACAATAAAGCCATGAAGATGTGAGTTGACTCAGTGAAAGATCATATCGTGCCAATTATCTCCAAGATGGAGACTGCCTATGACATGTTCAAATCATTAGAGAACATGTATGAGATAAACAACGCAAGTCGAGCTCTTGCCCTAAAGCAACACCTCCATCATGTAAAAATGATCAAGGGCGAATCTATCACCTAATACTTCATGAGGATAATAGAACTAAGAGACCATCTCTCTACTATTGGCCACACAATTGAAAGTAAAGAGTTAACCATGTTAGCCCTGAATGGTCTCCCTTCTTCTTGGGAATCATTCATTCAAGGGATAAGTGCACGATCTAAACTTCCTAAGTTTGATCATCTAAAAACAGATTGCATTCAAGAAGAGTCTAGATTGGCGATAACAGGCATTGGCCAAAGCTCCATAAATGAAGATATTCATGTTCTTGCCTCGCACTCCTCAAAGATGAAAGGTAAGAAAGGATATTTCAAAAGGAAGAAAGATAAGGAATCCAATGGTAGATGTGACAAATATGGGCAGTATGCAATGCAATGTCCAACTAGGACTATGCCTCAAGCTTCCATAGCAGATGTTTGTGAAACTCTTCCACAAAATGATTCAGATGGATTCATATTTTGACTTGAAAGAGATACAGGACATCCGTAGGATCACAACTTATGGAGTTTTAGAGTTCTATTTGTGATGAAGAAGGAATATGCAGAGGACTTTAGTGGAGATTCTAAGATTTTGAATTTCCATTTTTATAAAACAAATATTTACCTGCTGAAGTGCATTGAGGCATTCGTACAGGGGATGATGACATCGAGGGTTACAAAGCAAAGTTGAGACAAGAGGGCTTTCCAAATGAGAGGGAGCATACTGCTAGGGGTTTTTGTTATGAATCTCAGGATGGTCATATTCTTGTCTAGGGCTCGATCTTATGACAATAGTTCCATAGTGATTTTGGATTTTGCACTTTTAGACATATGAGGATCATACTAGAAAATGAGTCTCCTGAAGCAAGATATCTTCCATGATTGGGTCCATGTGAGCAGGGGATGCTTCAATGTTTTAGATGTGACAAATATGGGCACTATGCAATGCAATGTCCAACCAGGACTATGCCTCAAGCTTCCATAGCAGATGTTGGTGAAACTCTTCCACAAAATGATTCAGATGGATTCATATTATGACTTGAAAGAGATACAGGACATCTGTAGGATCACAACTTGTGGAGTTTTAGAGTTCTATTTGTGATGAAGAAGGAATATGTAGAGGACTTTAGTGGAGATTCTGAGATTTTGAATTTCCATTTTTATAAAACAAATATTTACCTGCTGAAGTGCATTGAGGCATTCGTACAAGGGATGATGACATTGAGGGTTACAAAGCAAAGTTGAGACAAGAGGGCTCTCCAAATGAGAGGGAGCATACTGCTAGGGGTTTTTGTTATGAATCTCAGGATGGTCATATTCTTGTCTAGGGCTCGATCTTATGACAATAGTTCCATAGTGATTTTGGATCTTGCATTTTTAGACATATGAGGATCATACTTGAAAATGAGTCTCCTGAAGCAAGATATCTTCCATGATTGGGTCCATGTGAGCAAGGGATTCTTCAATGTTTTAGATGTGACAAATATGGGCACTATGCAATGCAATGTCCAACCAGGACTATGCCTCAAGCTTCCATAGCAGATGTTGGTGAAACTCTTCCACAAAATGATTCAGATGGATTCATATTTTGACTTGAAAGAGATACAGGACATCCGTGGGATCACATCTTGTGGAGTTTTAGAGTTCTATTTGTGATGAAGAAGGAATATGCAGAGGACTTTAGTGGAGATTCTGAGATTTTGAATTTCCATTTTTATAAAACAAATATTTACCTGCTGAAGTGCATTGAGGCATTCGTACAGGGGATGATGACATCGAGGGTTACAAAGCAAAATTGAGACAAGAGGGCTCTCCAAATGCGAGGGAGCATACTGCTAGGGGTTTTTGTTCTGAATCTCAGGATGGTCATATTCCTGTCTAGGGCTCGATCTTATGACAATAGTTCCATAGTGATTTTGGATCTTGCATTTTTAGACATATGAGGATCTTACTAGAAAATGAGTCTCCTGAAGCAAGATATCTTCCATGATTGGGTCCATGTGAGCAAGGGATGCTTCTGTGATAGAGGGAGCAACTGAGAAGATATGCTTAGATTGATATTCAAGGATCTTGATCATATTGATTTAGAGGGAGTGGACCATGTCAAGATGGTTTCTCTAGTGATTAATTAGAGAATTATGCTTCATGAGATGAAGTCCCATGTATATAGGTTGGAAGGCCTTTATGCTAATTCATGAAAGGTCAAGGCATGTGGAGATCAAGTGGAAAGGTATGTTATCCAGTTAAGATACATTAGTACTAATGAACTGATGGTAGACATTCTCACCAAGCCTCTCTCCAGAATAAAGTTTGTGTACTTTCGAGGTAAGCTTGGTATGGTAGAAAATGTAGCCCTAGCTGAGATTGAGTCTCAGCAACATTGATTTGTTTTAATAGTACTAATGTATTCTCTAAGATGTTTAATGTGTAAACTCTTATTAAATCTTATTAATTTGATATGGTTCATGATTAGTGTCATGTGTGTGACTCCATGACTTCTTTGGTTCAGTGCTTGATGAGCCCCTGTGAACATTATTGTGAGGTGACGATCTTTCAATGATGAACACTTGTACATCTGATCATTATCGTAAGGTGACGATCTTACGATATTGATTGATCATACCATTATGATGGATATCATGAGACGTGATATCTATAGATATGTCATAATGGTTTATATCTCTACAAGTAATATCTGTTGATATACCATAATGGTGGATATCATGAGACGTGATATCCGTGGATAAGCCATGATGGTTGATATTACATAAAAAGAGATATTCATGGTGGATATTATGTGACGTAATATCCGTGGACATGCCTTAAATTAATATCCTTAAAATGCCATAATGGTGGATATCATGAGATGTGATATTCGTGGACATGCCATAATGGTGAATATTACATTATATGATTATGGTGGATATCATGTGACGTGATATCCGTGGATATGCCATAACTTCTAATATCACGGTGAGGTGATATCTTTCTCTCACACAATAAATGGAACTATTGTGTTTACTATAAGGTGTTATTACTTATTGAAGGATTTCCTCCCTAGCTAAGAGGGAGTGTTCGAAATATGTAGCTTCGGTCAGATGAATCCAACCGATCTGATTAATACAAATGTCTAATTGGCATTTTCGGCCTTAGACATTTGTATATTAAACTTATTAATTTCTATCCTTCTTTTATATTTAACTGCATAATCAGTATATTATATTGATTATTGAATGATCTTATAATCATTTGAATAAGCATCTGTTATGTGTTTATATGCATATAATTGACTCTATACATAATCAATAACAGTTCATGTTATCGACAATGTATAGTATCGAGCATATAATATAATCACCGATTGCTATATTGATCATTCCGATTAATATTGATTATATTATGATTGTTATTGGTTATGGATTACTGATTGGGTTTTGTATATACTTGCGATTTGATTAAGGTTCGGTTATTGTTTGTTATGGATATGCGTGGCTTCACATAAGAGTCACGACTCTATGTGGATTGATATGCTTTCATATATTATCGACTATAGTATTCAGTCGACAAAAATCATTTTACACAACACAGCAAACACTTATCATATATGCAATCGACCCTTACTGCAAGGAATTTACTTTGGGTGCTGTCGACATTGAACAGTCGATAATAATATATGCAGAAATAATATATACTGAGCATTACAATAAGGTTATGAAACTGTTGCAGCAGATTGTTTATTGTTGTTGATTAATATACATCATTTGAACTGAGGATAGTTTGAATTAGTTTATATATTCTGCATATTGAATCATAAAGGAATTTTGTAGTATAACTATCAAATAAGTGACAATAAAATTTATAATATACCATATATAAATCTGGTCAAACTTTAACATAAAGGAGCTTCATCCTTCTCAAGAGATATGTTATGAGCTCATTTGACATTTGAATTTCTCCATAGTTGTTGGAGTAACAGTGACAGCCATTTTCAAGGACAAAAACCCTTGGGACTTTGTGTTGGACGACAACCCAACTCCATGTAGAGAGGTGGATTTGTCCAAAATTCATCATTGAGCTTATTGCAGGTTTGGAATTAGTTTGAGCTTCAATCAACTAGGGTTTGGCATGGATTTTGTGAAGATTTTCAAGCTTTAATGAATAGTGAGGGGTCGCTACAGTGACGTGCACAGTGCCAACACAGTGTCACGCTACAGTAATCGCTATAGTGTTTGCCATAGTGCTGCTACAGTGCTTGCCCCCATTGTTAGCCTATTGCTGGTTATTTGATTCAGTTTTGAAGACTTAATTTGGGAAAAAAGCCTCAGACCCAGGGTTTCATTGTTACATCTTTTCCCTAGGCAGCTATTCTTGATGAAGATTTAGTGCTTGTTTTGGGTTCTTGTTTGCTGTTATTATTTTCAGACATACCCAGATTTGTATTGAAGGTGTCGACAGTCTGTTTCCAGCCCAATTCACTTCATTGTATGTCATTTCATCAAGCAGGGATTAATGGGTATGCACTAAACTGGTTGTATTCTTGTTTAGTCACTGAAAAGTTGTCTTTGGAATGTATTTATCAGTCTAAGACAAGTTGTAATAGTCATAAATAAATCAATTCTCAGTTCTGATTTTTCTTTAAAAGTTGTTATTCCTTGGATCCCTATTGGCTGAATTTTGTGCACTGTAAGCCCTTTTATTTCCTTGCAATATTATGTGATTTGGCATGAATAAATAATCAAGAATTCAAAAAATCAGACCATGCATGCTAACTGTTTGACCAAATGTCCAGCAACAAAAACTGAATTAAGGGCAGAGCTAGAAGGGGCTTCTTACATTGACCCGGGAGCTAGGTTCGGGTTTGAAGATTCGTTCCATGGGTTTGGTCAAATTTGTTTTTTGGGGTTGGGTTCGTTTTGGGTCAGTCCCTATCAAAGAAACAGGACTCGGACTCGGCAGGGCCGACTCGGACTTGGACTCGGGACTCGGCATTAGACTTGGCTGGACTCGGGAAAGTGAAAAACTCAAGAAATTTAGAGATTTTTAAAGATTTAAAACTTGTTTCAGACACCCTTTATTGAATACACCTTACAGACACAAAAACATCATTAAACTCGGCTCATTTGATTACATACACAAGTATACATCAATCACATAAGCATAAACGCAAATTGTAGCTGAAGAAAATAACAAACATGGATATATAAATATTGTCAAATGTATACAATATTACAAAACTCATGGAATAAAAAATCCATGTCATCATATGATGATCATCAAATGTTTCATACAAATACCAAAGGTAAATACTAAATACTAAATACAACTACAAGTGTACAAGCCTATGGCTCAAAGGGCCATGCACCCTCTCGCCCTGGCCCCCTGCGAAGGCGTTTAAAGTAGGTCCTGGATGATTCAGCAGCCATAGTCACTCCCCGTGACACCATGCCATGCTCACCAACATCAGGAACAACTGTGTCACTCTGAGTCTCAGTATTTCCTGTCTCTGCTCGTGCTCTCTGCTCCTCCACTGCCATGGCTACAGCCTCAGCCTCTATATCTACCTGGGCGATCCAATCAATATCATCATCACTAAATATAGCTGTAGGAGTCCCAGGAGCTGTCTGATTCTCATTGGCCCACTCTGCTTCAAGATCAACCTCATCTAGAATGATAGGAGACATGTCAACTATTGCATTCTTTCTCATTCTCAGGCGGAGGTTGTAGTGAACAAAGACGAGATCACTCATCTTCTCCACAGATAATCTATTGCGCCTCTTGGAGTGTATGTGCTCAAACATACTCCAATTGTGCTCACAACCTGATGCGCTGCATGGTTGGCTCAAGATGCGAATGGCCAACTTCTGAATATGTGGTGTCTCTGGGCCAAAAAAGTTCCACCAATGATCTGAGTTTGAAATGAGAAAAATAAATAAAATCAGTCTCACTCATGAACTCATTTAACAAGTTACAATATAGTATTGAATAAAACTAAAATTAAGCCTTACAATTTATTTTTACCGGGCATCATAGTTGTCCTACTGTCTTTGGCGACAGGACGAGAAAACGTCTCCCCTTGTGTATCTGAGAACAACAGTAGCTCTTGAAAAAGGTCTATTTGAGAAGTACCAGCAGGTCCCATCTTCTCCATGATTGCATATAGCCCATTAAGGACCTCCACATCAGCCTTGAATGAAGGGATAAAACGGAATGCCGGATTCAGCTAATAGGCTGCCGCATGGATGGGCCTATGAAGCTGATGATGCCATCTCCTATCAATGATCTTCCGAATGGGACCATACTTGCTCTCATCTCGTCCATAGACGAATCTGATGGCCTCCTTCGCCCTATCCATGCCCCCATATATATATAGCCCATTGCGGGCTTATCTCCATCCGCAACTCGCAACAAAACCACCAAGGGCTTAACAAACTGCAAAATTGAAAATATTGTGTAATTTAGAAAAATGAGCAAATAAGAGAATACATATAATAAGTTATAAAACATGAAGTTAAATTGTAGAATTTATAAAAAAATTACCTTCACTATCTCATCACAAGGGACCCAAAAGCCTTGCTCATCAAAAATGCAGTCTGCCATATCTTTCCCTGCAGGGGTGGTAGCATAGGATGAGGAAGACCACTCCTCACCAACAATCATACGTCTCAAGGCAGACTTAGACCTAAGCATGGACTGCAATGTGAGGAAGTTCGTGGCAAATCTTGTGATTCCTGGACGAGCTAACTCCTTCTGCTCTATGTATTGTCTCATAAGAGCCAACACCCATGAATGATTATATACAAATTTGCAGACATTTCTTGCCCTTTCTACACATCTCTTGACCCATGGGATTTTTCCAATATCCTCCAACATGAGGTCAATGCAATGAGCAGCACATGGAGTCCAAACTACAGATGGGTGCCTCTCCATCAATAGTCTACCTGCAACAACATAATTGTTGCATTGTAAATTGTAATTAATGGAGGTACAAACTATAAGATAGTAATTAATTTGCAAACAAAATTAGTTTGTAATCAAAAGTTTACCCGCAGCAACATAATTTGCTGCATTGTCGGTCACCACCTGTACCACGTTCTCCTCACCCACATCTTCAATCACCTCCTCTATCTGCTCACATAGGTAGGTGGCATTCTTGCAATGGGCGGAGGCATCAATGGACTTGATGAAAACGGTGCCCCCTGAAATAAAAAAATAAAGCTAGGTCAATGATCATTCAATAAACCATTAGATAAAAAATAAAAAATTAAAGACTATATGAAACTAAAATTAATCAATCACCTGCGGAAGAAACAAGAAAATTAAGGAGAGTTCTATTTCTTCTATCCATCCAACCATCAGTCATGGTGGTGCAACCTTTAGTGCTCCATATCTGGCGTTGTTCATCTAAATCCTTCTTCACATCATCCACCATTTGAGACAAAATGGGTCCCCTCAAATCACTCTCACTAGGGGCTTTGAACCCGGCCCTGCATATGGTAATGGCATCAACCATTTGTCTCCAATAAGGAGACCCGTCGCAAAGAAACTCAATGAGATAATTTAAGTATAAAAATTCAATGAGATAAGTTAAGTATAAAAATTAAAACAATCAAAGTTATCAAACATAAAAGTTAGTAAAATATTCACCTGGCTACAAAGAATGGAATACTGCTGTAGCTCCAAAACCTGCCAACTGCCATTTTAGCAGCATCATGGACCTCCTTGTTCCAACTCATGCCCTCAAGCGACGGTTGGGACCCAGGAGTAGTGTGAGGCACAAAGAAGGAATCCAACCTAGATTTACGAATCCTAGGTCCAATGGTAGCACTCCCACTACAACTACTAGTGCTAGGAGCATGAGAAGTGGCGGTGGCACCGCCACTTATAGAAGCAAAAGCAGAAACGAAAGCACCAGTAGTAGTGAACTGAGTGGGATGTTATGGAGGTAAGGAATAAGGGCCTCCAACACAACCTAATTGTGTCCCTCTTCCTAAAACTGTCTCTCTCCCAATGGCCGCTCGATCCTCCTTTTGTTTCTTTTTCCTTTCAATCTCCTCAACCATTACATAACATTCACGTACGGCCTCAGGGACTGCTTTTAGGCATGGTTCGACATCATGTCCACGCACACCAACAATATGGTATTTCAGCCTATATATACCTCCATGGAATATTATTTTGCAAAACATACATTTTGTTTGCCCCTTTCCTTGCCCTGGAAAATCCTCATGATATTTCCAAGCAGGGTCCTTTCTAATGGGGGGTCTAGAAGCTGAAGTAGACATTTTAGGATAGTTTTGTGAAACTTGAAGTTGAGGCAAATAATAAAGTGAAGTTTGCTGCAATAAAACATTACAAATACAAAATAAAATTAATACATATTACATACATTCAAAAAAACTAAAGTAGGGTTTGTCAAACCCTACTTTAAAAAAAAGAAATTTACAAACCCTACATAGTACAACACTACAACTTCATACTACATGCTACATACAAATATACAAAATTTTTTGAAAGAAGATGTAAAACTTTCAAAATAAATGAATAGAAAATGGAATTTTTGCATACAAGAAACAAACTAATCTTCAAAAAAACAACTGTACCTCTTACAACAAGCTTGAAATGAGCTGTAAAGTCTTCCTATCCAACTCTTGATGCACCAAATTGAAACACAATGTAGCTCCAATGTGACAAATTGAAGAAAACTTGAGCTTCCTCCTTGCTGGTTTTTCTTCTATGCACCCTTGTTTTTCTTCCCAACTCACTTTACTCCTCCTTTTTTGGCAAGTGAATGAAATGAAAGTCACTTTTAGGGATAGAAGATAATTAGCATAAAAAAACGGACTTAAAAAAAGTTTGCAAAATAATTTTTTTTTGTGTTTTTTAGTTGGCTTGATGCCGGCTGAGTCCGGGGCTCAGGACTTGCCGAGTTTGGCGAGTTTGGGCCAAACTCGCCAACTCGGCGAGTCTGGCGATTTTACTCGCCAGACTCGGACGAGTTCGAGTCCGAGCCTCTGGGACTTGCCGGGCCTGACTCAGACTCGTACTCGTTGAGTCTGGGCGAGTCTCGTTTCTCTGGTCCCTATAAAATATATAAAAATAAAAAATATATACACATTTGCATCACTAATTGAGATCAAAATACCATACATGACATCATATATTGTTTAATAAACAAAACCACTATAAAAATAATTTTTTTAACAATGTCACTTAGTCAAACTTCAATGCCATGATATATGCTATATATCAAAATTAAAAAATAATAATGTCAAACATCAACAATCAACCATCACTAATCAATCATCATCATATGGGTTTTCACAAATATCATCACTATCCATATTATCAAAACATTGTAATAGGCATTGTACACTCACTACGTTATCCCCCTAAAATAAAAAAGTTATCTTCTTGATGGTAAGGAAAACTGGTAAGCATGAAGTAATATTAGAGAAGATTATCCAATTTGTACACTCACTACATCATCCCCCTAAAATAAAAAGTTATCTTCTTGACGATTCATTATATATCGCCTACTATAAAGGTGATGCTTCTTGAAGATGGGGAGATGAGATCCAATTGAACACAAATTTTGCAATGCATAGGAAGGTCTTTTCCATGGTATGGTATTCATATATCAATTTTCACCCCCAAAGATTTGGCAATCATCTCAAAACCAAAAGAGGATGAAAACTCTTGGGAAGAGCATAAATTAAATTATGTGTCGTTGAGGGGATTTCCTTTAAGGATTTGAAATAAACATGTCATTTTTTCATAAAAAAACTTGTATTTTGAAAAAACTATGGTCCTCCATGTGGCATAAGAACAAAATTCGTAACCCTCCTGTATTTTCTAGTTCATTCAATTCTAGGACTTAAATTGTGTAGAGAAAGTTGGGAATGAATAAATCTACATATCAAGCTCCTACCTTGAAATTGAGTACATTCTTCTAGGATTCCAATAAGAGAAACGAGAATCGCCAAAAATCGCTGAGTTTGGGCAATTTCCGAGTCGAGTCAAGGCTCAGACTCGGACTCGGCCAAGTGTGGGGCCCAAAATCGCCCAAACTTTTGGCGAGTCTCGACTCCCAAACTCGGCCGGCGGCATGTAACTGTAAGTTAAAAAAAGAACACTTCTAATATGTTTCGAATTGATTTTTTTTGGTTTATATTATGCTTTGAGCCTAAAAGTGAACTTCATTTCATTCATTTGGCAAAATAGGAGGAGAAAGGTGTGTTGTGAGGAGAAACAATAGAAAAATAACACCCGACACCTTTATAAAATAATAAGTCTTATGGCCTTGTGGGGTGCTACCCCTGGACCCCGCAAGGGGTGCTGCCCCTTGACTCCAACTTGGGGGCACTGCCCCCAAACCCTTATCATAAAATTAGGGGGGAAACTGTGCTGATAAAAGTAGACAAATTTTAACCTCCGAGTCTGATTAGGCTCCTTATAAGAACATGAAAGATCCCAAATGGATCTTTTTGCTGTTGCTGCTGTATATTCTTAATTAAACATACTATATTTTTGTAATTTTTCGATGATCTTATAGAATAGACAAAAGTTGCAGAAAGGGATTGTTTCTTTTTGGGTTTTGATGTTATAAGTAAAGTAATTGATAAATAGCAACAACTGTGAAATAAAACAGTAAACAATGTTCATATGTAAGAACACTTAAGCAATCTGAAAATACTGCAAATCATACCAGGCAAATAACCTAGTTTTGTATTCAACAAGAATCCATACATTTATTTGGAGTTGTTCTCAATCTGGATTGATGCCATATGGAGGAATATTACTGGCAACAAACAAGGAAGACCAAATAAGCTGAATACAACCCTTCAAGCCAACATACAAACAAGGCGTGGTTGCTAAGGAGGCGTGGAAGCTGCTACAAATCACATGCCAGCTGAAATAGACCAGCCGCCCTGTTGAAACCCCCAATATGCACGCTGAATCTTCAGGCCAAGAAGATGTGTCTTCTACCTCTGACAATCACTGTGCAATCCTGGATAATTCACCTGTCAACTCCTGCTGAGGGCTACGTCCCAGCAAGTTCAGACCTGGGGTTTACGTCCCAGACCAAAATCACTCTTCCAGAGCAATTCCCAAATTCACAAGTTTCAAAATGATCAAAGATGCTATCAATTAGGTTTTCATCTCCTTATAACTCCTTTCCCTTTGTAGGTCGAACCCTAAAGAATAATAAAGCTTGCACTTTATAATTAAAGTGACACTTTCTCAATTATGGCGTCAAACTATAGAAAAATATCACTTTATTGCGAATAAATAGCTTCAAGCATCCAAAAAGACTCCGGGAGGTGAGAATCATGTAGCAAAGTTCAAGACTTTTCCAACGAGCTATAACACATAGGCATATCAAACTAGATGAAGCCAAAAACCCCCTTATTACTCCGAAATGGCTATATACATAGCCTTATTTTAATTTATTTAATCGCTAACTTAGGAAATATTTAAATATATTAAAATATTTCCATAGATCCAATAATAGCCCAAAATAACCAACCAAACATGAATCTGACTTCGTCACCTGTCTATGACTGATGCCGGACAAGATGGGCCAACTGGCAGTCCCAGTCCCATCCCTAAAATCTAGGGATACTCCTAGAAACTAGGAAACACACCCAATCTTCTTGAAACTGAAACCGTGGTATGGTCCCGTGGAACCTCAAATATGGAAACTGCCACAACCTCCTAAAAAGTAGGGAATCGCCCTAAAAAGTAGGAACCTCTCTCCAAACACCTGTAACTGCTCAAAAGGATCCTGCTCTACTCCTTGGTCGCCCAGGTGGTCATTCAGTCAACTGCCAGTTCTCCCTAAAAAATAGGAACTGTCGTCTGATGGTCCAAAATGGCTCACAGAGCCCCTGCAAAGCTCCATGACCCTCAGAACCATGTCATTGACCTAGGGAACTCGAATGGTAGGTCAACCCCTACTCATCTCATGTCACCTAGAAAAGGGGACATTATAGAACATATACTGTCATTTGGTGCATCAAGAGTTGGAAGGGAAGAGTTTGCATCTCATTTGATCATATGATGACATGTATTTCTTATTCCATGAGTTTTGTAATATTGTATACATTTTACAATATTTATATATCTATGTTTGTTATTTCCTTCAGCTACAATTTGCGTTTGTGCTTATGTGATTGATGTATACTTGTGTATGTAATCAAATTAGCTTCTATTTGATGATGTTATTGTGTCTTTAAGGTGTATTTAACAAAGGGTGCATGAAACAAGCTTTAAATCTTTAAAAATCTCTAAATTTCTTGAGTTCTTCACTTTGCCGAGTCCAGCCGAGTTTGTGGCGAGTTTTTCTTGATGAGTTTGAGTCCAGAGTTGATTCGGCCTCGCCGAGTTCGAGTCCGAGTCCGAGTCCCGTTTCTTTGATTTCAATACATCTAGGTTAATCATGTGAGAATGTTCTAGGGCTAGCATGCATGGATTTGAAACTCTATTAGATTGCTCCATCTTCCTTTTACCACTTGCAACTTGTTGTGACGTTTTCACACATCCCCATTCTAAATGAGGACCCCCTACTCTTTAGGTCCTCTTGGTCTTTTGGCTTTTTTTTGTCGGGTCTTTTCACAACAGTCTCGTTAGTCTCCTCGTTTTGCAGGTGTTTGGGGGTCAATTTGATCAAGTCTGTAGCTTGTTTGGGCAAATTTGGCTAAGTTTGGAGCCTGTTTTGTCCGTTTTAGGGTTTCATCCTTCAGACTTGGATTTGAAGCTTTTCCTTTAGGGTTTTGTAAAAACTGAGCGTTGCATTGCAATTAGGATCCTTAAGGAACCTACTTGTGAAATTTGAGCGAATTCTGAGCAACTTTCTATTTTTAAAAAGTTACTATTTTTTAGGGATTTCATTGCCTCTCGGATTGGTCTTATTTTGCCAAAATCAAACTTACTATTTTTAGTAAGTTTCTATTTTTATTAAGTGCTTTTTTAACCCGTTTTGCCCTGATCCTAACATTTTGAAACACTTACTATTTTGGGAAAGTCTATTTTTGGCATGTTCTTCACAGGTAGACTCTAAAGAATGAGCATTCCTGAACATTTCTAAATCTGGGAAAATTGAAATAGCAAGCTTCTGAGTGAAAAATGGCTGTGTGAGAATCATTCCAGAAGTGGAGGGCATCAAAAATCTTCCTAAGGCATGAAAATCTCTTCAATTCTAGATATGGCATCCTAATCTGGAAGTGGGCAAAAATGGCTAAGTCTAGATGAAAATCTAAGCAAGAATTCCTAACCTAGTGAAATCATGCTAAAAGGAAGTGGGCACCAAAATGAGGCCATGAAGGAAATTTTTTTAGCGCCCAAGAGAGAGCATGGGCACTAAAGAGGGGTGGTGGAGGAATTTTCCTCAACCCCCACTTTTCCTTCACACTGCCAAAATAGCGCCCAAGGTCAGGTATGGGCGTTGGAGAAGGGGGGTCATGGAAAAAGTGAGCTAGGGTCAAAATCCTCCACCATGGCTAAAATCCTCCTAGGGGGTTCATGGAAAAAGTGAGCCGGGGTCAAAATCCTCCACCATGGCTAAAATCTGCCTAGTCAGGTGTTTGGGCACTAAAACCAAGATGTCAAGGAAAAGAAATTTTTTGGAAATTCCCCCAAGACATCAAGTTCACACCCAAGTCAAGGAAAGAAGGTTGAATCCAAAGGCATCATGGAAAGGTCAAGAAGGGTAAAATTCCTTCACTATATGATTTCCATGCCCAAGTCCAAGTCATGAGTGCTAGGTGGAGGTAGGAAGGAAAAGCCAAGAATTGCAAAAAATCCTCCACAAGGGAGTTTTGGCAGCCAAGTGTAGAGGAGAGTGCTAGAATTAGGGTGTGGAGGAATTTTTCCTCCACTCCAAGTAAATAGTGCCCAAGCTAGTATTGGAGCGCCAAACAAGGCTCATGGAGGAATTTTTCCTCCTCGGGCATAATTCCTTGACCACATGAAAATTCTGCCCAGTCAGAGGATGAGCACCAAATCAAGGAAGGGAAGGAATTTCCTTCCAAAGGAGAATTCCTTCACAAGGTCAATTCCACGCCCAAGGTTGAAGACGGAATTCCAAGGCATGGAAATTTGAAGACAAGGATAAGAATGAAAAGGAAATACCCTCGGGAAAAATTTCAAAAAATCCTCTTTCAGGCATGAAAATTTGTCCAAATTTCGAGGTGATGACAAAATTGGCCAAGGGATGGAATTTTCTCTCTTGGACCTTGGAACTCAAATTTGAAAAAATCCCTAAAAAATAGAAAATGTGGAAAATTGATCAAAAAATTCCTTCAGGATAGAAAATTCTCTCTCCAAAATTTCCAGGCATTCAGGAATTCTTCAGAAGTGAAAAGATTGTTCCAAGGCAGGAAAATCTTCCAAAGTATCTTTTGTGAACTCGGCCTTGCAAGATTCTTGTAAAAGATGAATAGGCGACAAGCAAGGAGGATATTCTGTATTAATGAAGCACAACCAGGAATATTATAAATGATGGCGGGGTCAATTTGCATGGCAAGAATCTATTGAACCCATGGCAGCATGGTGGTGCATTCATTGCCGGAATATTTGACCAAATGGCGGTTGAGTCAATGCATGGGGAGGTGGTGGAGCATCTTTTGCATGTAGCCGTCACGTTCGGGAAATGATGGTGCATTTATGGCATCATGGGCGATTTTGCATGGAGGAATATTTATTGCATTTATTATGCATTGGGCTATTTGATGGAAAATTGGGCTATTTGATGGAAAAAGGTGCATTTAATGCACAAGTGGATGCCATTTTGGGCATGTAGGAATTAATTGTATATGGGCATAATGGGCATTTATTATTGATTCCCACCTTGTTGCATCATGTGTGGGGAATCTTTCAGGGAGAAACCGTAATTAGGGTTTTGCATGTAGACAAGGCTTGAAGCCTATATAAAGGGGTGACCCCCCTTAGTTGTAAGAAGGGAGATTTGTATGAAATTGTTGTGACGAGTTTTTGAGACAATAACGGTGAAACATTGTTCTTTGATGGTGTCCACGTAAGTTATTTTTTCAAAACTTGCATGGTTTCACCTTCCTCACTTGAGTAGAAGTAGAGTAGTGCTTTGATTTCACTAGAGAATGTGATGGTGTTTAATGAATTTCCATGGTTCATACTCTTTGCATCTTGTTGATTATAAGTTGCAGTGTAAAGTTAGTCTGAACCACCAAATTCGTGCTAAGTTCGATTGTGAATAGTCGTTTGGATTGCGTCATGTTGGATATTCAAATGCACTTTCTCAATGTGGAAATCCTTTAACATCATCAAAAGATTGCACCGGTTCTTGTGGAGTTGTAGTTTAACTTGGTGAAGCAAGGCTTGGTTTATTTGGGATTTGTCCACTAAAGCATTATCTATTGATATCACTGCCCTTAGGAGTAGATCTAGATCCTTCTAACTCTTTCCTCCTTAATTTCAGTTCATTTCAGTTTAGTTCATCTGAAGCAGAAGAATCATAGAATTGCTATATCGGAGGATAAAGTTCCAGCCACAACAAAGAAGTGAAAGAATGATTCAAACGCAAGTCCCCTTGGATTACCAACATTTCACATCAAACCAACTGAGTCACGTCCGTTGCATATAGGAACCTTGGAGTCAATTGTTTGAACTTACTGCAATCTTAGCATACAATCGTACTTTGATCAAGAGAGAGTAAAGTGACTGTTGGGCGACTTTATTCTGTGTTAGACGCTATCATAAAAAACATGTCAACACAATCAAGGCTGCATCAATTTCACTCTCTAAAACACAAAAATATGATCCAACCATTTGGTGAAATTTGAAATAATGATTGGGGGGTTAGTTCCCTCCTATCAAGAGCCATTGTGGGAGAAGCCTATTGCCAAAGGCATTAAAAGAAATCAAAGCTGTAGAAACGAGGAAAATCATCGAACTCTAGTAGATTTCATTCTTTCACAATAAGGCTTGATGACTTACGATTTTTTGGGCCTCCTGAACTGAATTTTTAAACTAGTAACAGTGAATAAGGATATGGCTATCTATATAAATAGAATTTTTGGCTATAGGGACAAGCACATGGTCCATGTTCGTATTGGAGTTTCTGGTAACTATGCTGAAAGTTTATAACCTATAGTTTTTCATTAAGTGTAGTGTGTTTGCTATTGATTCAAATTTTATTATAGGTTGTGGTCTATAAGATTTATTTAGATGAAGTGATCGTTGTTGTGTTGAAACATATTAGAAAATTATATAAGTATTTTGCATGCCTCTAAAGATTTCCCTATTGTACAAATATCAATAATTTAAAAGGGACCTAGACCTTGGATGACTAAGGGGAGAAAAATAATGGTATAAAACGCTTTATAGCAAACCAAATATGCAATACACATAAAGTTGACTATATCTCTATGATATGGCAGATTCATTCTTCTCATAATTATTCAGCAAGGAGTTATTGGAACTATTCTTGTTCATTTTGGGCATTCTATTGACTTGATTTAAGAAAGTATTCCCAAGTTTGACAGTCTTTTGTCTGGCAGCAATGTTTTTTTTGTCGATCCCATCAACAAAATGCACGTGCTAGTCAGAGAGTAACTTTGCGATTATCAAAGAAACTAGAAAGAATTCATTGTGGCAGAGAATATGGGGCTCTTAAAGTGATGGGGCATCTCCAAAAAGTTAAATTACATGAGCTGACCACAAGGGTTGCAATAATGTAAGAGCTATTTATTTCAAATCAAAATTTTGTTAATTTTTATTTAAAACAATTTGGCTTGGTACTAATAGTTTTTTATTGATTTTTGTTATAGGTATGAGCAAAGAAGCAAACTGGATACAAAATATCAAGTGCCAATGCTTTCTCCATGGGTTCCACATTTTTTGCTCTCTAAGGTAAAATCTCAAAATCTGATTGACATGTAAACAGTGGATGGAGTTCCTAAATCACAGGTTTCCCTTGAAAGTCAATCACTAGACAGTTTCTTGCTTTCAATAAACTACTAAACTTACTCATCCCTGTTTAATGTTCTGTAAGATTTGTCATTTAGTTTTCAATATTTGACATTGTTAGTGAGTGGTCTGTAATTTCAAGTTGCATTTCCTGTTTCAGGAAACACTAAAGGAAAAGAAACTGTCAGTGGAATCACTTATAAGTGTTCTCAATCAAGAGTACAGGTCTTTGAGAAAGAAGTGGTCAGGATTTAGTCTTCCTCGTGTGGATATAACTTGCTGGTCAGTACATGGTACTTTTTACACTTCCTTAAAAAAAAGTCAGTGAGAAAAGCACATACATGAAAATGTTATGAATGAAGTAATCATCCTTAATTAGGAACAAATTAATTTGACTGAATGAAAATTAATTTATAGAGGTTTGAAATATTTATAAAATGCCAAAACACCCACAGACAAGAGAATCGAGTAGTCTTGTTGAGATGAATTATTTATGCAGTTGACAACCAAATTGGAGAACTGGGATAAGGGTGATGAAAGTTTGAAATACTTTTCCTAACCAAAGTTCAATTGTTAAACCCATATTTTATCTTTAGTCAATTTCAATAATTGCACATATTTGTTTATTCTCTCTTCTGTTTTGTAGGAAGCATTGCCATTTTCATGTTGCAGACAAAGAAGATAAAGATACATTGTGCTTGGTATGCTTGACAGAGGTTTCCTCAGCTGCTTTTTACCAGGATGGTGTAGCATATTCAGAGGCAGTAGCAGATACTTTGGATGTGGTCCGTGATTTTCTGGTACCAAGACTTCTGAATGTAGTGGTTAAAGGTATACTTTTAACCCTATTTTATTCTTTTCTAGAGCTTAAGTAATATTTTGCTAATAGACAAAGAAGGTATCATATGGAAAATTATAATCTGATTTCAGGAATTGGCTGAGCAAACCATAAATAAAGATAATGAAATGTTAAGTTTCTAACAATTCTGATTGAATATTATGATGTAGGTTGTGATTGCTGCAATATTTTTAATTGTTAATTCAAATTGCAATAGAATACATTATATCTTTTTTGCCATTGTCATCTATAATAGCCATAGCAGAGTTTTTCAGTAGTCATTAAAACATCATATGCAATGTGGAATCCTAATACAGTGGCAGTTAGATGGTTTGAAATCCACTGAGGTATGGGCAACACCAAAACATATCTGGGGATTGCATCAATGTTATCACAAATGAGAAATAGGAACAAATGAGGGAAGAGCTTTAGATTGAGATACAGGGGTTCTAAGATTTTGGGGATATGAATTTTTCTAGGTTTCTGTTGACGTGGCTAAAATTGTATTGCTACAACTCTATCCGGCCAATGCAAAATAGAAAGTTCTCGCTGAATATCCTATCCTCTCTTGAAATAAGGGATCCCTAATGCTGTTTTAGTTGATCAATGGGGACAACGTCAAGGTTCCAAATGTTAGTTCATGACTGGGGGATAACTCAACGATTGATGTGTATTGCTGGTAACATAGGGGGCCTTACATTTGCAACAAGTTGGTCTGCATCTAGCGGTGCTGATCCTCAAGCTGAGAAATGGAATCAAAAGGGAAGGGTAAGGGACCTAAAATAAACAAAACTGGTGTGCGAGTAAACGGATTCGACATAACCAATCCTTGCTAGGCCTGAATAACTCACAACCTTACAAGAACGGTGCAATCTTCAATGGAGATGTTGTCATTTTAGGACACGCTTGGTCCATTAGTAAGAACCGATCAAAGATACGATCCATGGACCAGCGCTGCCCTAGTTGATCAAAGAGAAAGCAGAAGAATCATGAAGTGCGAAGTGTTGCCTTGTCCAGAGGAAGTTCCTCCCTTGGCCTTTTCTTCCTTCCCCGGAACCTCAAGGTCTTGAGGTTCTTTCCCGTTGCCCTCCCTCGCTTTTCCTTCTCCGGAACTCTAGAGCCCCGAGGTTCTGAAGTTCTTTGCCTTGCTTCCCTTTCTTCCTTCCCGGAACTCTGGAACCCAAAGGTTTGGGTTCCGAAGTTCCTTTGATCCTTGCCTTTTCTCTCTAGTTTCCCCGGAACTCCGGAGCCCCGAGGTTCTGAAGTTCCTTTCCCTTGCCTTCTCCGAAACTTCGGAACCCTCCTAGCCTTTCTTCCTTCT
The DNA here is from genome assembly GCF_030272615.1 of Cryptomeria japonica. Taxonomy (NCBI): domain Eukaryota; kingdom Viridiplantae; phylum Streptophyta; class Pinopsida; order Cupressales; family Cupressaceae; genus Cryptomeria; species Cryptomeria japonica. The sequence continues at coordinate 539,088,119 of NC_081415.1, forward strand.
TTTCTCCGGAACTTTGGAATCTCGAGGTTCCGAAGTTCTCTTCCTGTGCTTCTCTTTCTTCTCTTCGGAACTCCGGGTTTCCGAGGTTCTGAAGTTCCTTCCTTCCTTAGCCTTTTTCTAGTTCTCCGGAACTCTGGAACCTCGAAGTTCCGAAGTTCTTTCCTTGTCTTCCCCACTTCGGGAACTCAAGTTTCCAAAGTCCCCGGAGTTCCTTCCGACTGGTGACACTTCCAGATGGCGTGATCGACACTCAAGGCTTTAAATGCTCCAACAGTTTTGGTGACTTATGCACCTTCTTTTGTAAAGCCACAGGGGTGCATTTAATGTTTTTGATAGGATTTCCATCAAGGGAGGTACGGAGCCATGCTTGTTGTGGTGACTTATGTCATGTCTGCATACTCTGACTTTGGAAGGTCAGTCAATCCACCTTCTCAGGGTTGCCTTTTGTGGGTATGGCTAGGTTGCTTGCATGTACAAGTCAAGTGAATGCACTTCCCTACACTCCTAGACTGACATATAGGGGTCATGATCACTCTTGTAACCATTTTTCTATATAAGGGCTATTAAGCCTCATTGTAAAGGGTTCTCTCCTTGCTGGCTTGAGCTATTCCATGCTCTCCCACTTCTCTTGTATTTATCTTGCATTTGTGCAACTGTAAGTTTGGCCATTGGCCTTGTAATTAATTGAAATCACCATTCTTGCCTACTTTCAACTTATGTATGTTGTGTATGTTTCCTTACCTTCATCATAGGTGTATGTTTTGTGGTTCTTCTCTCATATATGCTGTGTTAAATTTATTTTTGAATGTGACTTGTGGGAAACCTTATCCCCTCTTGGCATTCAATGAATTCTAACCCTCATACATGCATTGGGGTCACTCATACAACTGAAGTTTGTGCATCTCCTAGGTGTTTCAATTGATTTTTTGTGTCATTTCGGGTAGGGAGAGGAACAATCTCTTCTTGGTGCATCACCTCCTTTAATTTCAAGCATTTCTCTCTTCCCTTTACCTCTACAATTTGTTAGGATAGGCCTAGGAGTTAGAGTTGTGGTGTTGAGTTGGTTCAATACCCACACTTGGATTGAGAAGGAAGCCGGCCTTCTTTGGAGATTCAACCCCTTGCGCAAGCTCCCACACTTCGGGGTTGTTTCCATGTTTCACAAGGTTGCTGAGTTGATCGCTCAACAAGGGTGCGAGCTTTTGTGATAACAACAGACTTAGAAGATTTTCAGCTTGCAGGTGCATGCCTAAGCACCCAATTTTGGCAAAGCTCAAACAGACACTTGCAATTGAACTAAGCACGATTTTAAAGGCTCAGACTAACCATACACAGGGATACACAATCAGCATATCCCCAATGGTATGAACCCGAATCCATCAAATACCCGTATACCAGAAAGGATCTATTTAATCTCGCTGAAGGAAACCATGCAAACAAAAGAAAACCAAGATAACAAACACCATACTTCAATGTTCATATATTGGTTTTGGCTGTCATTACAACAATTTCTGCAACAATTCTCTATTCCTAATAATCTAACTACTAAAATCTAACCTTCTAAAAAAACTCTAACTAGAATCTCTTTCACTACAAAAACTCTAACTAGAATCTGACGGTCTAACACTTTACAATGAGATGCATCTTGCCTTTTATAGATTTTACAAATTTGAACCAGAGGCCAGGATTGACTGCATCCAATAGTCCTGATCTACCTTCTAGAAGCTTGGCAACTTTAACTCATGCTCAGTTTCTCCTTAGCTATCCTCCCAACAACTTTCTCAACTACTAACCACTATTCGACATCAATTTGGTCAAGTTGGTAGTTGGAGATAACTAACCCGTGTCCCTTTACTTTAAATTCATTAGGTGGGGCACATAGGCAGTCATGTACAATAAAGTATTTCAGTTTTTAAAGCTGATTTTCTAGAATTACTTCCAGCCTTGCATTTTTGATTTTGCACATTTTGAGTGTTCTTTCATCTTTGGTCTTGAGGATGAACTTCAACTTTGTGGTTCAGGTTGCACATTTCCCTATGCTTGGTTTTGATCCTTTGCAACGTGCCCTTCATTAGCAACGCCTGGCTTTGTCGTTTTGATCCTGTGCTCCTGCATTTTGGCTTCTCGGCGTCAATCGCAATCAAGGCTTCTCTTTGCACTTCAAGTTGTCGTCAATCTGCAAACAATCAATTTCAACTTGGATTAATCATTTTGAAAAATTTAATAAATTAATTTAACAAATATTAAATTTTAGTCGATGTTGGGTTTTGTTCGGTGAGGAGGAAAGATGATTTCTTTTAAAGTAATTAAAATCTCCCCTCTACTCCAGTATGAAATTCGGTCCTTCATGACGCTTGGGTGATTTGAACTTAAAACACCCTTTTTACTTAGGAGGAATTCGGCCATTTTAACCAAAATGTGAAAATAACCTTTAAAAATTGCTTCCCTTGGAATTTTATTTTTCTTTTTGTAAAATTCGGGCCTTACGTGCAAAATGTGAGCTAAGCAAACTTTATTTTGTTTTCAAAGTTTATCAAAAAGCCAAACTTCCATCCCTCCCTTGGCTGCTTAAAATCAAGCTTAGTTTAAAACTTGAGACTCTACGTTGGGCCTAATGTCTTGCAAAATGATAAAAAAGGCCGAACTTTATATTTCTTCTGCCCTTTCACCTTTGCTTAGTGAAATTCAGACCTTTTAGATACATTGTGCGATTTTGATATCTTGCAACAATAATTTTTTTTGCCGAAGTTTATCTTTAGTTTGAATTTTTTTTGCCTAACTTTGGAGAAATTTCGGGTATCTTGTATGCACTGGGCAATTTTTGGTGTTTGCGTGCCCTCTAAAAATCAAATTTCGGGCTCATTGGGGTTTTCGCATGATTCTTGTTTGTTTGGCTCAAAACTCGGGTGATGTTGGGCTTCAAATCGCAACTTTTAGATGGTCTTCTTTTCGGCTCGATGATGTCTTTGTGCGAATTTATTCCTTAAAGCCTTTCAGGCAAATGAGCCCCTTTTGTGAACTTATCTTCCAATTTCGGCGAGTGAAGCTTGTTCTGCGCCTCCTTTTGAATGGTTTTCGGCTCAATGGGGTAAAATGTGCGACTTGATATCTTTTATCATTTTCGGCCGAAATGAGGGTTTTGTGCGCTTTGGGATTTTCGGCTAGATTAGCCTATGTTGCGCGATTTTGGTCTTTTGGTTTTGAGCAAAAAGAGTCGGGCTATAAAGCCCTTTTTGCGTGATTTTGTTGTAAGTGACTCTTTTCGGCAATTTAGAGCTTTTTGCAAAGTCGGGATTTTTCATGGAATCACGCGATTTTTGTTTTTTCTCTTGGCACTGTGAAACTCGAAAAGAGAATGCCGAGTTTATCTACTACGAGATTGCAGATGCGATATGAAGACATTTGAAAATGTCCCCTCACTTCGCACTTAGCCCTAATGACCTTGTGCGATGCTCAGGTGGGACTTCTTGGCTTTTGAGAAAATATGGAAGGTGAACTTCGGGAATTTTGTGAATATTGTTTGATTTTAGTTTTTTCTTTTACATAGCCTTTCAAAACTCGGGAATTCTGATTGAAACGCGAGATTTATTTTGATGCCCCCCCTTTGTATTTGGTATGAAATTCGCTCATTCCTCATATTTTGTGCGATTTTGCCCCCTTTTCCTCTGATGCGGGCAGACAAAAATTGGAGGTCCCTGTCAAGGTCGGTGTGTGTGTGTAGAATGCACAACAAAGGGCAACTCGGTTAGGAAATGTTCCCGAACATTTCAAGGATGACTATCTGGATCGAACCCCAGAATCTTCAATATATACCCCACAAAACAACCCAAATGGCAAAAGACAGATTCAAAGATAAAAATTATCTCGCAAACTGAATCAAGTCACCAACCTTTAAAATCAAGTGTGTGCAGTGAAGTTCATTCCAACTTGGAGAAAGTTGAAACATCATTGTTCAATCAAGACAAGTTATGTAGAGCTACTCTAACTTCAAAAGCAACCTGGATATTGCCTTGCTGCCAGTGAGCGTCTATAGCCCTGATGAGGTTATCGCGTGTAAGCTCACAGAGATTGCTTTGTTTCCGATAGATTTTTTCTTTTTGAATACCGATAGAGGTATCTGCACTCCGAAAGCCAAGCATTTTGATATCTCTTTTCTTTTGATTGTCTCCTTTTCTCTTTTCATTTTGGCTGGTAAGCAATGAAGCCTACGTTGGATTAAGCGTTATAGTTGTCGCTCAGAGCTTCAAAATTTTCACTTGCAATGACTTCCCTTTGACAAGACAATAGACTTGAGCGTTATTAAGCGTTTAAGGTGCAGTGATCGCAGTGTTGGTGACAAAATGCAGTAAGCAACTAAATTTTTAGAATGACTAAGCCTTAAGCCAAATGAACTGACTACGGGGGCAACCGTCAATTAGGTGTTCAACCAAAGTCGGCATCCAAGAAACAGATTGGAAAACATCTTGACTTCGCACACCAAAGCTGAGAAAAGCAAACATACCCCTTACGAAAATGACAAGGAGACAACCCCTTCCGAAAGGACACCTACACTACTAAAAGCAAACTGAACTAAAGGAGAAAACATGAAATCTAAGCTAAAAACAGAAAACGAACTATTCTAAAACAAAAAACAAAAACCTAAACTATGTACAAGAGAGACTGAGTGTACAAAAATGCGGACTATATGCATGCAAACTTGACCCAAGATGATTCTTTAGCACATGCAGCAGTAACAGGGCAGTGGGAATAGTTCTCAGTTTGGCTTGTTTGTCTTTTTATTCTGAAAATAAAATTTTCAGTTGGCCACTCTCGGGTTTAATCGAGACATCAGGTAGTATTATCAGTTGAGGGAGTTCATTAGGACCGTGGTTAATCCATTTACATGTTTTCCCAAAATATTCGAAATTAAATTGAAAATTTTCAGAGTTAACAGTAGGAGGGAAAGAAACAACCTGGTGTGTTTCTGGGTTGTGCGGGGTGTTGTGTGGCGGAAAAGCTTCAACAGCTGTATCAGGAGGTCGCCACTGGTGGTGTAGCATCTCGCTCATGTCTGGTTCACGCAAATCAGCATCAGGCTATTCATCGGGTTGCATAGGTTGTTCATCGGGTTGTACAGGCTAAAAAACGATCTCGAAATCGAATTCGAACTTAGGAAACTGGAATGCATCATCCACCGGTGCATCTTTAGTTGCATAAACCATGCGGCCTTATGCGCTTCTGTAAGCATATCTCCAAACAGTAGGGACCCTTCAATTGATTGGTCCTCAAAAATATCCTCAACGGGCTCTTGGACTATATCCTCCATTGGTGGGGCCGCTGCAAACTGCTTCTCAACATCGGGTTGATCTACGGGGCTCACTTGATCATTATCTTAAGCCTTGTTTTCCTCAAGTGCAAGGACAACACAGTCATTTGTTGCCACTGTGTGATTGACAAGTTCCTTTTGCTCAACACTGGGCAACTCCATCTTGTCCTCCTCAGAGATTGTGGCGCTGCAATGATCTTGCGTTCTTTTGTGTTCATCAGCAACAAGGTAGGCACTCCACACATTGCTGGTGATGGGCTCCTCTGACTCTTTTGGCTGTCCATATTGGGCTTTGACTTGATTGACTGCCTCCATGCATAGTGAGCAGGTGAATTCTGAATGTGGGGTGAGATGAATTCTGCACCACCAAGGTGACAACATGCTCTCCAAGCATAATTCTTCATTGAGACCAAACTGGTTCTCAATCCAGTCCTTGAATTGGGTAAAATCATCAGTGCTGGATAGAGGACTGGGGATATCCGGCTGTATGAGCTCCTCCGGTTTGGGAATGTCCCAGAAAAATATCTGTCCCTGTAGTGCTAGCTCGACAGAAATGCCAAGCAGTTTCATTCTTCGTGCTCTGTTGTGCCATGAATTCTGCAGTGACCCACAGATGCAAATTCCGACAGCCACTTAGGATACAACTGCTCCCCTAGCCTTTGCTGGATTTGGGAAATGTCGGACTGAGGACAATCTCTAGGAAGTGGCTGCTCCCACATTTTGACTCAGAATTTTTTGTACCTTTTCAAATTTTTTGATTTTTTTGGTTTTTCTGGTTTTACAGGGATCTAGCATATCCCAAATATAACATTTAAATTGGCCTAATAGACTCAACTTGCTGCAAGGAACCTAACAGGGGCCCTCCCTCTAGCGCCAATTCTGTTGACGTGGCTAAAATCGTATTGCTACAACTCTATCTGGCCAACGTAGAATAGAAAGTTCTTGCTGAATATCCTATCCTCTCTTGAAATAAGGGATCCCTAATGTTGTTTTAGTTGATCAATGGGGACAACCTCAAGGTTCCAAATGTCAGTTCATGACTGCGGGATAACTCAGCGATTGATGTGTTTTGCTGTTAACACAAGGGGCCTTGCGTTTCCAACAAGTTGATTTGCATCCAACGGTGCTGATCCTCAAGCTGAGAAATAAAATCAAAAGGGAAGGGCAAGGGACCTAAAATAAACAAGACTGGTGTGCAAGTAGACGGATTCGACATAACCAATCCTTGCTTGGCTAGAATAACTCACAACCTCACAAGAACAGTGCAATCTTCAAGGGAGACTTAGAAGATTTCCAGACTGCAGGTGCCTAAGCACCCAATTCTAGCGCAACTCAAATTAACACCTACAATTGAACTAAGCACGTTTTTAAAGGCTCAAACTAACCATACATAGGGTTACACAATCAACATATCCCCAATGGTATGAACCCGAATCCATCAAATACCTGCATACCAGAAAGGATCTATCTAAACCTACTGAAGGAAACCATGCAAACAAAAGAAAACCAAGATAACAAACACCATACTTCAATGTTCATATATTGGTTTTGGCTGTCATTACAACAATTTCTACAACAGTTCTACTCTATTCGTAATAATCTAACTACTAAAATCTAACCTTCTATAAAAACTCTAACTAGAATTTGACTGTCCAACTCTTTACAATGAGAGGCATCTTGCCTTTTATAGATTTTACAAATTTGAATCAGAGGCTAGGATTGACTGCATCCAACAGTCCTGATCTGCCTTCTATAAGCTTGGCAGCTTTAATCCATGCTCAGTTTCTCTTTAGCTATCCTCCCAACCACTTTCTCAACTACCGACCACTATTCGACATTAATTTGGTCAAGTTAGTAGTTGGAGATAACTAACCTGCGTCCCTTTACTTTAAATTCATTAGGTGGGGCACACAGGCAATCATGTACAATAAAGTATTTCAGTTTTTAAAACTTATTTCCTAGAATTACTTCCAGCCTTGCATTTTTGACTTTGCACATTTTGAGTGTTCTTTCATCTTTGGTCTTGAGGATGAACTTCAACTTTGTGGTTCAGGTTGCGTGCTTCCCCATGCTTGGTTTTGATCCTTTGCAACACGCCCTTCATTAGCAACGCCTGGCTTTGTTGTTTTGATCCCGTGCTCCTGCATTTTCGCTTCTCGACATCAATTGCGGTCAAGGCTTCTCTTTGCACTTCAGGGTGTTGTCAATTTGCAAACAATCAATTTCAACCTGGATTAATCATTTTGAAAAATTTAATAAATTAATTTAACAAATATTAAATTTTAGTCGATGTTGGGCTTTGTTTGGCAAGGAGGAAAGATGATTGCATATAAAGTAATTAAAATCTCCCCTCTACTCCAGTATAAAATTCGGTCCTTCATGACGCTTGGGTGATTTGAACTTAAAACGCCCTTTATACTTAGGAGGAATTCGACCATTTTAACCAAAATGTGAGAATAACCTTTAAAATTGCTGCCCTTAGAATTTTATTTTTCTCTTTGGAAAATTTGGGCCTTACGAGCAAAATGTGAGCTAAGGAAACTTTATTTTGTTTTGCAAAGTTTATCAAAAAGCCGAACTTCCATTCCTCCCTTGGATGCTTAAAATCGGGCTTAGTTTAAAACTCGAGACTCTACGTTGGGCCCAATGTCTCGCAAAATGATAAAAAAGGCCGAACTTTATATTTCTTCCGCCCTTTCACCTTTGCTTAGTGAAATTCGGACCTTTTAGATACATTGTGCGATTTTGATATCTTGCAACAATAAATTTTTTTTGCCGAACTTTAGCTTTAGTTTGATTTTTTTTTTGCCTAACTTCAGTGAAATTTAGGGCATCTTGTATGCACTGGGCGATTTTTGGTGTTTGTGTGCCCTCTAAAAATCAAGTTTCGGGGTCATTGGGGTTTTCGCACGATTCTTGTTTGTTTGGCTCAAAACTTGGGCGATGTTGGGCTTCAAATCGTGACATTTAGATGGTCTTCTTTTCGGCTCGATGAGGTCTTTGTGCGAATTTATCCCTCAAAGCCTTTCAGGCAAATGAGCCCCTTTTGCAAACTTATCTTCCAATTTTGGCGAGTGAAGCTCGTTCTGCACCTCCTTTTGTATGGTTTTCGGCTCAATGGGGTAAAATGCGTGACTTGATACCTTTTATTATTTTCGGCCTGAATGGGGGTTTTGTGCGCTTTGGAATTTTCGGCTAGATTAGCCTATATTGCGCGATTCTAGTCTTTTGGTTTTGAGCAAAAAGAATCGGGCTATCAAGCCCTTTTTGCGCGATTTTGTTTTAAGTGACTCTTTTCAGCCATTTAGAGCTTTTTGCAAAGTCGGGATTTTTTCATGGAATCACGTGATTTTTGTTTTTCCTCTTTGCACTGTGAAACTCGAAAAAAGAAATGCCGAGTTTATCTACTACGAGATTGTAGAGGCGATATGAAGGCATTCGAAAATGTCCCCTCACTTCGCACTTAGCCCTAATGATCTTGCGCGACGCTTAGGGGGGACATCTCGGCTTTTGAGAGGTTCTGAGAGAACATGGAAGGTGATCTTCGGCCATTATGTGAATATTGTGTGATTTTAGGTTTTTCTTTTCCATACCCTTTCATAACTTGGGAATTCTGATTGAAACACGAGATTCATTTAGAAGCCCCCCCTTTGTATTTTGTATGAAATTTGCTTATTTCTCATATTTGGTGCGATTTTGCCCCCTTTTCCTCTCATGCAGGCAGACAAAAATTGGGGGTCCCCGTCAAGGTCGGGGTGTGTGTGCAGAACGCACAACAGTTTCTTTTGTTCATATTGCAGAATAGTTAGATTTTTAAGTTTATGACCTCAAAATCTTATAAATCTTTCATACTATTTCAAGCATTAAAAATTTCATTTTGATTAAAATAAAAAAACCAAGGCCTCAACATCATAACCATAAAACAATAATGACATAAAAATTTGTAAGGTCCCCACTATGAAATATTTATGCTTTATGCTATTTAGAATTCCGGCTAAATTTGCTGAAGCTATTGAAAATATTCAAAAATCTTTCCTGTGGTGTGGAGGAGAGAAAATGAGTTTCTCTCATTGCCTGGGAAATAGTTTGTAGGCCAAAATGTATGGGAGGCCTTGGTCTGAGAAGCATAAAAACTCTCAATAAAGCTCTCCTCGCTAAACAAGTCTGGAGGATGTATATGGTGAGAATGGCAAGTGGAAATCAATCTGGAGGAACAAATATTTGCACTCTCAGCTGTCTTTTGCTGAGTTTCTATCTTCCTTTCAAACTCCTATAGGTTCTGTGATTTGGAATAGCATAGTTCAAGGTAAGCATAAATTAAACTCGCTTACAAATTGATTAATAATTTAATATTCATTTATGCAATGTACTTCCTTATTAATATTCTAATGATTGGGACTATTTTCTAACATGTTTTGCCACATTTCCTTGCAAAATCTGTAAATAAACCTGACTGTCACCTTCATCTCCATCAGAGTCCCACATGCTATTCTAGTTGTCTTCCAATTAGAAGGAACAAATTTAAATGAACATACACCAATTCTAAGATTTTTGAAAGCTAAATTGATATTCTTTCAAAAATGAGAATGTAACCTAATTTTTCTCGAATTTTACTTGCATGTTGATGATGCATGATCTGCAAACTGAAATGGACACAATGAAATAAAAAGTTAATAATGGAAACTTTTTAGAAACGAAATTGATATAAAATTTGAAACTTCATAATAAACATAGAAAAAGTTAAGAGATTAGTTTGGAATTAAGGAGTTATCCCGAGAAAGTAGATAGACAGTCATTGAAGAAGTGAGTATCAACTACTCAATTCTCCCAAAAATTGATGGGATCATGTCAGGCCCATTGTATAACAGTCTTGATCTGCATAGTTTCTTAGCGATCTCAAATATTTCTGTAACTTAGCATGTATGGCATTACAATCCACATGATCATGACTCTTGTTGATATGGGGGTTTGATTTTTTCATTACCTCTTCATCTCCCTTTGTTGTTAAATTAAAACATTTGTGGTTGAGTGAAAATGAATTTAAGGAAAAGGGTTGTGAGCAAATTTCTGATGCTAAGATCCCATACGATGGCCTTTGGTTTCACTGTCAAGCCTTGAATGTCCATTAAGCATATCTTGATGGAGCCTCTCTTTCATCTGCTGAAAGTTTTGGCATGCATCCATTAAGCATAATGTATAACTATAAACAAACAAAAGGGAATGAAATTGGGGAAACCATGCTCGTATACATATCTAACCATCTGCAAAAGTCCTCAGAAAATCACCCAATGATAAGGTTATCTAGTTGTGAATCATCACTACATTGCCCTTCAAACTTGTCCATTTTAAAGGCTTTGATCTCTCCAAATGATTGGCCCACTTTTAAGAGGCACTACAAATATACTATAAATGGATACAAATGTGGTCTCCGCACATTAAAAATGTTGTTATGTGGCATGTTTTGTAAATTACTAAAAATGTATGATGTAAGTTCATGCCTATGAAGTACTTTTATGTGAGATGGTAAGTATTCTATTCCTTTTTTGTTTAGGAAGTGTTTATACAAAGGAAATACAAGGGGAGACATTTTGGACAATTATGGATATAATATGAAGCTAGTGATAATTAGTGTTCCACGGGGATGTGGCCCCCTTAAAATTTGTTGTTTCTAGAGAAGGGGATGTCTGTGGCATATTGAGATGCTAGGGAAATATCCCTTTGCCATGCCTCCATTATTACCAGGCAGTATTTGATGTCCTTGTCCCTCAAAGAGGGGGTGTTTTTGGCGTGTTCCCCTTGATGGGGATGTTGAGAGGATGCTGATGTCCTCGAGGCCTTGAAGAAATGTTTTGGCATCTCTTGAATGCAACACTTTCCCCACTTGAAACACAACAAAAAAGAAAATTAAGTAAAAACAGACTTATTTTTGAAAATTTTGGCCACTAATCCTAACCGTAATAGTTTATGGACCCTACCCCCACCCTAAGGACTTAGAAAAACCTATGTATATGGATCCCACCTTCACTCCAAATCACTAGCAACACATTGAGAAAGGCTGCAAGTTGCAATACTAAGGTGCAAGAGTGAGATCATTAGCAAGTGCAAAAGTAACAACAAGAGGAAGAACAAGTTCCAAGTTTTTATCAATCAATTGTTCAAGTTTCAGCACATTCAACAATCCTTTCAATTCGTCGAGGTAATCCTTGGCCCTTAATACCTTGGGATTTGAATAATTTATTCAAATGTTCATTCCTAAATCTAAAATAAAGGATCATGTTGGGACTCAATTTTACAGCGGTAATACTTTCTTGAGTTATAGCCCCTTTGTTCTTTAGGCATCGTTTTACCCATTACTTTTAACCAATCTGAGAGATCTTCTATTGTGTTCTCCTTACGTCAAAATTTCTGATTTATTTTTTGTCTTCATCCTCCATATCCTTATAAAATGTTGGAATTCGTAAAAATTCAGGAATGTCCTTAGTATGGGAGTGTTTGTGTCATTTCCTGCTATAATTGTGGAATTGTGGGCTTTTCTTGGACTGTTGGATATCTCCTGTTTGTCCAATTTCTTGTCCTTACACCTTGGTCCTACGTAATATCCTCACAAGGTTCATTGCACCCTTTATTGTTTTTTGTTTTTCCCCATTTCCTCCTTTTGTGGAATTTTGATGGGCATCCATACCTCCCTTCCTTTCTTGCAATCATGCAATCTTCCTTCTCACCTTCCTTGCACATTATCAAAGTGGATCGAAATTTTTTCCTCCTCCATTTCATCCACTTCTCACCACAAGCTCCACAAGTTTTTGCTGCACCATTTCCAGGCCCCCATGAGGAATCCTAGCCCACATCTAAAAATCAGAACCTCATGTTCCATTGCATTTTCTAGCATTTCCCTCCAGATTTTTGTTGCAGATTTCCATTAGACATCTGAAATTTCACTCTAATGTTTAGTCCTCATGTCCATGTTTGCATTTTTTCTCCCTGTTTCTCCATATCAATTCCTTCACTCTTTTCACCCCTTTTGCAAATTTTTGGACTTCTAGATTTCCATTGTTAAGTCCACTTCTTGGGTCTGATTCCATATCGCCTTTTTTGATCTCCCAACCTTCATAAACTTTTTGTATTTTCCCTTATTTGCCCCAACTACTGCCTTGCACCTCCCAAGATAATATCAATAGCTTGATTTGACCTTGCAACTACTTGAGAATGATTTTTCCCACCCAAAAATTCATGTCTATATCTAGTGTTGCAGATCTTTATGTGAAATCATATTTTCTTTATGTCATTTCCAGGCTGCTTGTTTGAGGGATTTTGTGGAATTTCAGCTTGTTTCACATGCCATGTTAATGACATCTAGCTTTTAGTCAAGTTCCTACAATCAATTCAAGGATCAAGTGAAGTGCTATATATAGTATTTTATTTTCCAGGACAAGGGTCGGCCATCTCTCCATCTCCATGTGATTGCAAGCATTAAGGATTTTCTAGGGTTTCAAGTCCGTTAAGTCTAGTCGCCAGTTGAGCAATATGTTCTATAAATTTAAAAGAGGTAGTTTGTTTGTAGTAGATGTTTATAACTAAATGTTTGCTTGGCTATTTGTAGATCTTCAAGGAAGTTTCTTTTTAAGTATAGAATTGTGACAGGTTTCTAACATAGGGTTTTTTCTTGCCACATTTGCTGATATTGTTGTAATAAGCATCTAATCTGTGTTACAACATTTCAAATCATGGAAAATATTGTTGATAATGGTCCCTGTTTTATAGAAAATTGGTTTTTGGAGTTTGGAGGGGGATTATTATGTATGCTTAGTTTTTTGATATCACATCTTATCTATTATTTCAACATTTTGTTCATCTTGGTAAACTGTGACTTTGTAACCCACTAAGGAATAGGTCTTGGAAATCTATGTCCCACCATATAATCAAAATGAAACATATCTTTCAGTAGTGGTTTAGAAGTAGGAATATTAGTTTGTATGCATTTCATGACTCATTGATTCATCTAGGGAAACATCTTTAGCAATCTTGAAGGATTACCTTGAGAGAATCATATCTTGCATACCTTCATCTTGCATCTACATAATGATTTCTTCATCAACTTAATAGAGGTTATATGTATTGTAGCTTAGTCTTTGGTCTAGTGACAGCTATCGGGACCAAGGATATATTGGATATTGGTGCAATACTTTCATTTTTTTATCATTAGTCATGATCGATCCTATTAAGTATACCTCTAGGAACAGCCTCTTGGCTCTAGTTGAGTTTGAAGTGAAGTAGAGATTATCCACTCTTAGGAATTGGCATTAAATCACATATATTATGTTGATTGGTTGATCAATCCCCTTTTAGGATGATATTTTGTTGTTCCTCAAGTGGATTGATTCCTCTAGAAATGCGAGCAGTGATTTTGGTACTCAATAGAATGGTGTCGATGCAAGGAGATAAGTTCTTGGTTGCTATGTTGAAGAAATTTGCAAATAAAGGAAAATTGGTCTCTTCCAAGTGGTGAGTGGTGACGTTGTTCTAAGGCAAACCCATAACCATTCTATAAAACAGAAACAAGAGTTCTTTCAAGACATCCTAAGAACCTAAAGATATGAAAACACAAGAAAGACGACAATGTGCTACATCAAAGGTAAAAAATAAAGACATGTTTAGCGAATCTTCTCTCAAAGAAACAAAGTTGGTACTTAAGGTAGATATGGTAGGCTTGCCAAATGCTTTAAATGATTCGAGAGACAATATAATTAGAAACAATAGGAGAAATAGTAGACATGAACTTGGTATGCTTAGAAATGAAATAAACATTGTGGTGGGAATAGAAATATATCCTATTAGCCTGAATTTCAAGAAATAAACATGCCCACTTCTCCTCATGTAAGAGTCAGAAGAATGTCTTTGCGCCCTAATTCTCCTACCTCACATGGAATTGATCATGTTGGAAATATTGTTTTCATTGATGTGAAAGGAGAGAAGTGTGAATCTGTTGAAGAATATGTAATGAGCACCTTTGCCTGACAAAACACTAATCATTGAATAGACATTGCTATTGTTGGATGAATTGTCTTACTGTTGAACTCCCGATAACAGTACATAACTTTGCGGAAGACTATGTAATGAGCACTTTTGCTAGATATAAACTGCAATTTGTAAGTATGAACTTTTGAGTATTAACGGCTTCAAAGGATTGAAATAATCGAGCACTAGTTGCAGCTTTTCCTTTGTTGTTGGAAAGACGTACAAAGCATTAGATCCCCCATGACAATCTCCTTCCAAATAACTCCAAGAATTCTTATTTTTAAGGATGATTCAACCAATAGCGAAACTCCAATATCCGTTATTTTTCCTTGGACTATAGTTTAGCGTCTAAATATTTCCAATAGGTAACTATAGAGTTTATATTATTCACTTGATGCATAACTCTAGAAAGACAAGCATAACTTGCTAAATATAATATCCCTTCTGTACAACTTCTCATACCTTATTGGATAAACTTTTGGAATTAAATATTATTTCTCTACTAAATCTGGATGTATACTGTCAATTGTCTTTCCAGCCTCCAATGTTTTTTTGTAAACTCGATTAAATTCTCACCCGAAGAATCAAAGTGATTCTTGCAAGGCCATTTAGGTCAGATCTCACATTGACGAAAATGGTGTTCTTGGCTGCAATCCCAAGAATATAACTTTTAGAAATTTCTTAAAACAATTTCAATTAGAAAATATATAACTAACGATCTCCTCAAACCCTAATGTCATTTTTCCCGTACTAACAGTTCCGCATGGTTATTTATTAAAAGTGACTTTATTAAACTAAAACTTAAGTCACTTTATTAATTAATTATTTAATATTTGTTTTAATTTTCATTTTGAAGCAAAATATTAAATAATCAATTTAATTTCTCCTTTTAAGATTTAGCTTGTGAGAAGGGACATCATAGTCTCCCCTTCCTAATTGTGCTTTTCCTCAAGCATGCAACTACTAATGTTGTAGAATCTGATTGCCTTTCCAAGTAGCATCCTGTATAGGCGAATCTCTCCATTTGACTAGAAATTCTCCATGGTTTGGAGTCTGAGCTTCCGCTATTCAACATCCAAGATTTTACAGGGTTCTTGTACCAACTTGCTTCCTTCATCCAACAGAGGAAGCTTTGAAGATGCCTAAGTGAGTTGCCCCAATGTTCTTTTAAGGCATGATACATGTAATATGTTATGTATGTTGTTGTTTTTAGGTATCTCTAACTCATATGCTATTTTGCAACTCTTCGTTTTATCTTGTAGGGCTTTTAGAAACTTGGTTTCAGCTTTTTGGCACCACTCCTTTTTAATGAAGGTTGTTTGTAAGGTTGGAGATGGAAGAAAACCTTATTACCAATCTCAAAACTATGCTCAATCAATGTGGTTATCCGCCTACATCTTTTGCTGGTTCTGTGCTTGGTGGAGATAATCCTTAAGTGATTTGAGGATATCTGGACTTGACTATATCCAATCTTTGGCTTGGGGAGCCCTATTATCACTCAATGCCATATCCACAAATGGAGTGTAATATCCATATAGAGTTTTGAATGGAGACATTCCTATCCACATATGATAGGTAATATTGTAATAGCATTCTCCCATTTGTAGCCATCAAATCCATGACTTATGATGTCCTGCAACATAATTGTGCACATACCCTTCAACCTATTTGTTTACTATTTCTGTTTGACTGTCTCTCTGGGGGTGATAACTAGGGCAAGGAGTTAGTTTAGTGCCCACTAATCGAAACAACTCTTGCCAAAATGGGCTGAGAAACCTGCTATCTCTGTCGTTGACAATATTTTGAGGTAGTTCGTGAAGGTGGAACACCTCTCTAAAAAATAATTCTACAACATGCGATGCTTCGTATTCAGATGACATGGGAAAGAAATCAGCAAAATTAGTTAATCGGTCAACCACTACATAGATGCAATACTTTGTCTGCACTTTCGGTAACCTAGTAATAAAATTCATGGTGATACTCTCCCATTTTTTTCCGGAATAGGTAGTGGTTGCAATAATCCAGTAGGAAAAGTATGCTTTGCCTTATTCTTTTGGCAGGTCATGCACTCCTTGATATGTTGCAACAGAACATCCTTGAGGCCCTTCCATGTGAACCTCTCTCTAACTTTTTGTAAGTTTTGAAATGTCTAGGTTGACCTGCTAATGGAGTATCGTGGATAGCTTTCAGAATCCTCTCCTTCAACGTAGATCTCAGAACTAGATATATTTTGTCTTTGTAGTAGATGATATTATCCACTACGTCGAATTTGTCATCTGTAATTTTGTCGTCCAACTTGTGACATGCAAAAGCATTTTTGAAATACTCAATCAAAGGGTGAGTCTTCCAATCAGCTAATACTTCGGACAAAGAACAAACCATGGGTCTTTGGGAAAGGGTGCCTACAACAACATTTTTCTTGCCATTAACATATTCAATATCAAAGTCGTATGCCTGAATTTTACTAACTGTTGACGTGTATTTTGTACACAATCATACACAGAATAAAATACCCAAGGGTACCTTATCCTCTCTTGAATAAAGTCTCTGATTGTTGAAGATATCGCAAGAAGGATCAATCAGGGTGACTTCAATGTTCTTTTAAGTAGGGTCTCTACGTGTGGATAAGCACCAGTGGTCGTTGTGATTGCTGTGTCATCAAGGGGCCTTACGTTCCGAAATAGGATTTCCTATACTAACAAGTTCTCAAAAAAGATCAAAAGAGGAGGGCTTATAAGAGATTAATTCTAATCTAATCCTAAGAATGACTCAATGTGGACGAGACTTGGCAAGATTCTACCAACTTCAATATTGCCATAAAATAACAACTCAACTGAAATTGATGCGATCTTCTAAGGTAACAAATGATCTTTCAATTCATCAAGGATCATAGACACTACCACAAAGGCACATATCCAAGGTTCAATGACGATTGAAGGTTTGGGTGATTCAAGTTTCTCCAGTTGACCACGCAAGGCGTTCCTACAATCAGCAAGAAGCTAGTGGTTTGGAAAGTGACTCTCACCAAAGATCAAGCCCAACACTTTGTCCTTCAAATTAAAACACTACTTAGATTGAGAATGATTCAAGAAAGTGAACAACCATGAAAATAGCCACAAGAATTGCAATAAAACACCATAACTTCAATATTTTATTGATCTCAAAGCCATCATGAACAACAATTGTTTGAAATTCCTTCTTCAAAGCTCAATCTTGCTACAAAGTAACTTGCTCTCTAATCTCTCTCTAATTCTCTAATTTCTTATTTCTAACTTCTTCTAACTTCTCTCTATCTACTAATTGCTTCCTATATCCTTCTATTCTATTTTCAATTCTCTAACTTCCTTTACAAAATGAAATGCCAGGGCTTATATAGTGCCCTCAATACAATTCGATGGCTTAGATCGATTTGAGATCAATGGCCAAGACTTAACAATGAAAACCCTAATTAGGGTTTGTTACAACCATTACATAACATTTAATGCTTGACCAATGATAAAATTGTATTGCTTGGACACATGTCCTCTCTGGAAAATTCCACCAATGAATAGCCGGGGTAGGTACATCGAAGTATGTGTCACCTCCCATGAGTTAGGTACATTGAATCTGGACATGCTGAGGTGGACCACACTGATTGGAGAAGTTATGACTAGGATGCCACCTCATTTGACACTTGGTTGATACTTAATTTGGTAACATTGAGAAGTTAGCCTTAATTAATTCTTCTGGAACTATCTGCTTCTTCAACGAACCCTTTTCTTGTGTCCTTGACTTGCAGGATGATGATGTACCTCGCCTTGGAATACTGGATTGGAGAAGTCGCCCTTGATGATGTTAGTCCAAAGAAGGTCGTCCTTGTCGATGCTAGGCTGGAGGAGGTCACCCTTGTCCTTGCTTGACCGTCCTTGATCTGGCTTGATTTTCCTTGAGGAGAGTCTTCCGACTTGTGGATCTTTCGAGCTTGGGAGTCGCCATCTTGGTACCTACACAACTTTTGAAAATTAGTAATATATCCTGAAATCTAAAAATTAAACTTTAAGAGGAAGATTCAAGATTTTAATTAGGAAACTTCATGATAAATCTTGAGTTATCATTTCCTAATTAACCATGCAATACTTAGACTTTTCTAAAAGATGTCTTAAAAAAATCAAACCTTTGAATAAGGGTGTCAAGATGATTTTGCCATACCTCTTCTTGAGAATTAACTCTAAGAAATGATGTAAAAAAAAATAGATGAATTTTGCTAGGCAAAGTGTAGATCAAAGCCTTCTCCTGAACAAATTGCGCCTCCATTAGCTAGCTTCCTCAAGATCTAGAAATTCGCCTTCAAATGTAGCAAGAAATTCGCATCTCCCATAGCCTTCAATATGAATTTCGCCCCTTCCTAGACCAAATTTCGCACCTTGTTGCTCTTCCAAATCGCACTTGAAATGATGAATGAATGATTTGAATAATGAAAACATGCCTCAAATATATAGAGCGCTCTCCATTTTATTTCCATGGGCCGACTTGGTGAAATAGGCCCCAACATAGATAAAATTAATAAAAAAGAAAGAGGCCGACTTTGCAAGAAATAATAGATAATACCCCAAGCGCCTTCTTTTTTGATTTTAAATTAATAATTAATTCAAATGCCTTTATAATTAAAAATTTCGATTTTAAGGCTCAAAATTAATTATTAAATGCCATGCGCCATCATTAAATGTCAATTTAATTTCAAAATATTTCAAGGTTTTATCGAATTTGGCGTTTAGTGCGATTTGGAGGATATTTGCGCCTAGGCATGGTAAAAAAAATATCAATTTGTTAATAACCTCGCTCTGGTCCCTTGGAGAGGGACAGGAGCGCCTATACCTTTTGGACCTCACACCTCTTGTTTCTTACGTCCAAGACCTCATTTTTGACGTCCAAGATGGTATTTTACTTAGAATTTCGGGTTCAATTTATTCGATCTTTGAAATGAGTGCATTTTAAAACATTTTCGCCCTGGTCCCTTGGAGAGGGACAGGAGCGATTTCATCTTTCATTTTTCACATTTGAAACTTCATCCCCAACGTCCAAAATGAGGTTCCCGCTATGTATTTTGAGTGTGACTTATTCCATCTTTGGAAGGAATGCCTTTTAGACCATTTTCGCCCTGGTCCCTTGGTGAGGGACAGGAGCGATTTCATCTTTTGTCCTTGGTTCTTGTCTTTCAAATCGCCACTTCAAGTTTGGAGGCAAACAATGATCTTCGTTCGTCCTTTAATGCATGTTCAACTCCATTTTGCAAGGCAAACTTTGACCTTCTTAAGACTTTCGCCCTGGTCCTCCAGTGAAGGACAGGAGCGATTTTTACATTTTGGCCTAAGATTGTTGACTCTTTGGGTTATTTCTTTGTTCAACATCTTTCAAAAGACATTTCTCACTTTGCATCTCTCTGTCTTGGCATGATTTTGGAAGGAAATGATTGATTTGAAGAATATTGCCTTGGTCCTTGAGTGAAGGACAGGAGCGCCACTTAGTTGATTGTGCAAATTCTTGATCTCCTCGTCCTTGAATTACCTTTAAGGCACAAAACATGCTTTCTCCATTTTATCTTAAGTTGTGAAAATGAGAAATGGTATTTCAATCGTTAGGCACTTAGGCGTTTTGAAGATTTCGCTCTAGTCCCTTGGAGAGGGACAGGAGCGCCCTAGCCAATTTTCATTGATTTGGTGGTCTTTGCAATCTCGTACCCTCTTGAAGCACTTTAAATATCATTTTGACCTCGCGCCTTGGCTTAGATTTGTCCAAACTTGGCGAGAAGGACTGGATATTAAGTTTTTCGCCTTGGTCCCTTGGAGAGGGACAGAAGCTATTTAGCAAATCCAAGCTTATCCGTCCTTTGTTAGCCTTCCAAATTATATTCAATGGATAAATCATGTTTTCCTTGGTCTCTGCAAATCATAAAATTGTCTTGATCCTGCAAGAACAGTGCAAATTTGAAATTCAAGCTCCGGTCCTTCAGTGAGGGATGGGAGCACTTTTGCAATTACAAGCCAATTCGTCCTTTGCTAGCTTCGAAAATTATCTTCAACGGATCGATTGTGTCTTCCTCCACCCACCTCAAACGCGAAACTTGCTCTTCTCTCGCCCAAAACTTGTCTTGAGGGAAAATAGCTCTGGTCCCTTGGAGAGGGACAGGAACGCCCTAGCTAGTCACCTTGGTCCCTTGGAGAGGGACAGGAGC
This sequence comes from Cryptomeria japonica, assembly GCF_030272615.1. Lineage (NCBI taxonomy): Eukaryota > Viridiplantae > Streptophyta > Pinopsida > Cupressales > Cupressaceae > Cryptomeria > Cryptomeria japonica. Next base: position 539,108,650 of record NC_081415.1, read on the forward strand.
GAACTTGTTACTTAGGCAGATTTTCTTCTTTGTGGCCCACTTAAGTTATATTCAACGGGCAAAACATACCTCCCTTGACCTCCTCAAATCGCGAAACCACTTAAATCTGGCAAGGATAATGCGAAATTGGAATTCAAGCTCCGGTCCTTCAGTGAGGGACAGGAGCGAATTTTGCTCTTTAGGCCAAATCGTTACAATTTTCATCAAAAAATGTCTTGGCTAAGGAAGATATCATCTTACTTCATGCTATGAATAAAAGTTAATGTCCAAAAAAGGTCTAAAATTGTGGATATAAAGAAAAGCGCTCTGGTCCTTCAGTGAGGGACAGGAGCGAATTTGACCTTCTAGGCAAAAACTTCATCATTTCATTGTTTTTGATCAAGTCTGGATGCTCTATCATGCTCATTTCGTCCTTCACCATGCTTTTGATGTCTCAATTTAACCAAACAAGGCCAGGAATGGCTCAAATAAGTATTTTCGCCCTGGTCCCTTGGTGAGGGACAGGAGCGCTTCGCCTTGGTCCTCCTGGGAGGGACAGGAGCGAAATTCACTCTGGATCCTCAATGAAGGACAGGAGCGAAATTTGACTTTCGCACTCTCTATCAGAATAATTTTTATGGAATATAACATTTAAGTATAAGAAAGAAGTTTCTTATACTTTAAGTTATATTCCATATATACTTTCAGGATGTTTGAGAGTGGTTTCAGACCTCCAGGAGTTATATTGCAAAATCTAGTTTTTTGAGGTTTTTCAGTTTCCAGACTTAGTCAAATTTCAAGATCAGGACATTCCAGACTTAGCCAAATTTCAGGACATTCCAGACTTAGCCAAATTTCAAGATCAGGACCTCACTCAAGCCGGACTTGCTTATCCATGTGATCCCCCGGGCGACACTCAAAATGCAAAGGCTAACTGACAGAACCCTAAAAGACCTAGAAAACAAACCCCAAAAAGCAAAAAACATGGGTCCCCATTTGCAATGGGGCGATGTGTGAAAACGTCACAACACTAACCCACTTTTGTTATCTTTCACTAAGATCTTTCTATTCCATTAAGTACTTAAGACTCTTATGATCTGTCCTAACTATGAATCTTCCCGGTGCTAAATACTGTTGGAACTTCGCCAATGCATGCATGGTGGCGAGCATCTCTTTGTCATATATTGTGATAACCCCTACGGTATCACGAGATGTAAAAATCACTTGCGTGGGTAAGGATATTGTAAATAAATAAATTAAAATAAATAATCTAAGTAATCTATGAAAATTAAAAGGAAATATATTTAATTGTTTTAAGGAAATGTTATTTAAATAATTAATATATATTTAAATGGAAAGATATTTAAATATACTCTGATGTGTAATATTGAATATATTTAATGAAATGTTATGTAATATAAACATTATGTAATATTTATTATATTTAAAAAGAAATAATAAATATATTTAAAATGAAATATAATTAATATTAATATATTGAAAGGAGATAATATATAGTATTTTATACATTTAATGAAACGTAATTAATATTTAATATACAAAAAAAAGGAAGCAAGATATAAATTTTAATATACATTATATATTAAACATAAGATAAACCCGCATGGGGCTGGGTTACCTCCACATGAAGCGGTGCGTGGGTAACCGCAGCCTAGGCTGTGATCACCCCCGCACCCCTTCATGCAGAAGGGGCCCGTGGAGGGGCACAACCCCTCATGGGTTATAAAGGAGGCAGCAGTAAGGCAGGGAAGGGAGTAAGGAGGAGGCTGCGGAAGAAAGGAAGGAAGAGCAGACCATGGAGGAGAGGTAAGAAATCAAATTCCCACTTATATTAAATAATATAAGTATACGATACAAAATGTCATCCTTACTAATAGTAATAGAGGATGTTAATTATTAAGGTTCATTAATATTAGTTAATATTAGTTAATGAATAATAGATAATGAATAAGGTTCATTAATGGATGATGTAAATTGTAGTCTAGTGGATATTTATACATATACTAATGTATAATATTCACTAGTCATTAAAAATAGGTAAAGATATAATCTTGTAATTGTTGTATACATAAGTTTGTATATTAAGAAGGATTATGAATACAAGGGTATTTTAAGGAATGTAATTGCATATGTAAAAGATGGAAAATCATATTAATGTATATATTAATTTAAGAACACATTAAGAATTCATGTTAATCCAAGGAATAGTTTATGAACTGAAACTGTTATACAAATGTATGACTTGGTTGACTAAACTCAACCAAGAAGAGGACGATTTGGTCAATCCCCTTTGAGGACTTGGATGGTGGAGGCATCACCCAAGACAAGGAAAGTCAAGGGTCTTCCTTGGCTGGCTTGGGTGTAAGAGGTTATACCCAAGACAGGACTCAAAGGTCAGGCCGATCCCCTTTGAGGACTTGGATGATGAAGGCATCACCCAAGGCAAGGAATAGACAAGGGTCTTCCTTGAAGGGCTTGGGTGTAAGAGGTTACACCCAAGACAGGATTCAAAGTCCTCTTCGATTTCCTGAAGGGCTTGGAACCAAGGGGTTCCAAGAAGGTGAGCTTCACAGCCGCCTAAGGACATACTTTTGTATGGCATTCGTATCCTTTTTATTAGATGAAAATTATGATCATGTTAATTAAGTATTAAAGATAGAATGCAAATTAGAAAATGGCTTATATATATGTATATGTTATATCCTAACAATCTGTTTTGTAGGTTAATGATCTCTAAATAGTAGGGACACTACAGTGGTATCAGAGCATAATCCTGCCATCCTGTGGGAAAGGTTCTTTGTTTATGATCACATATCAGAGGAAGAAAGGAGCAAAAGCAATGGCTGATGAACTAGCCAAATAGTTCTAGACTTTCGTGGAGCAAACCAATGAGAAATTCGAAAGGATGAGCCAATTAATCCTCCAAAGTACCAACATCAACAATAGAGATATGTCAAACCCTAGAAGAGAGACACACTCTAATCATGCTGACAACGAACGATCGCCTCAGAGTTCTAGGCAAATGATTCCCGAATTTCTTCCTAGGGAAGAACATGTGAGGGAGGAGGAGGAAGCAGCCATACTTGGGGTGGAAGAAATTGCCCAAATTTATGCTAGGTTGGAACCAGAAGTTCAGAGGGTGGTGTCCTTCAGGGATTTCTGTGAGTCCAAGACTAATTAGAGTAGAAGGAAGAAACCTATGGGTAACAACCTCAAAGCTAAAATTAACAAAATGTCCCAACCCTGTTTTGATGGGACAGGGAAGGATGTGGCCCAAGCTTGGGTACAAAAATTAGACACCTACCTTTCATACAACCCAATGACCGAAGGAGATGCTATAAAATTTGCCATCCTACATTTAACTGACAATGCCTATAATTGGTGGCATAACGGTCTCATTACCCTAGGACACAAAAACGTCTCCACCTACAATGAGTTTACCCAAATGCTCATCAGCCGATTCGACCAAAAAGATTCAGAATGGTACTTCCAAGAGCTAACACACCTTAAGCAAGTAGGAACCATTGAGGATTATATAGATCGATTCCAAAACTTGTCAGTAATGGTCCCCGACCTATCTCAGAAAAGGCTTACCTACATGTTCTTAGAAGGGCTGAAGGACCCCATTAAGAATTTTGTTAAACCCCTAGAACCACAAAACTTAGGAGAAGCCATGAAGAAAACTAGGATGGTCGAATTTAATGCCCCCAAGAATACCTCAACCAAAACCCCACACAGGAATGAGGGACCCCAGAGAGACCGCCGGGAAAAGCCTTGCCACTCTTGCAAAAAACCTTGGAGCTTTAATCACCAATGCAAGGAAAGAGACGAGCTCATGGAGAAAGGGTTATGCTTCAAATGCAAGGCCCCATGGGTAAAAGGCCATGAATGTAAAAGAGGACAGTTGAATAACACAGAAGAAATACAGGATGAGGAAAGACCTTATAAAAGAACCAGATTTGAAAACAATGTACCAAGTACCTTGGCAGTAATCATTCAAGGAAGTGAAAATAGATGTTTCAAACTCAAAGGGACTATCAAGGGGCAAAAAGTAATTGCATTAGTGGACACCAGAGCTTCTCATGACTTCATTAGCAAACATCTAGCAGCAAAGAGACGATTAAAAACCCAAGAATTTGGAGGATTTGAAGTGATCATGGGCAACGGAGTCTTGGACAGGTGCACTCAAATTATACCCCAGTTGGAAGTCACCCTCGGAGGACATACCATTACAAGGAACTTCTTTGTGGTAAACCTAGAGAATGATATCATTTTGGGAATGCCATGGATAAATTCATTAGGACAATTCACCATGGATAGTCCAAATCGGGAGATATGCTTCCAACATGAAGGGAGAGAAATAACATTGAAGGGAATTCCCGATGGCTCTCCAAAGATAGTATCATGCAACAAAATGGAGAAAATCCTTAGACACGATCAAGGAGAGTGGGTCGCCCAATGTATGATCTTGGATAAATCTCCAACCGAAGGCCAAGTCATTCAAAGGGATATACAACCGATCCTTAGAAGACACAAAAAGGTCTTCGAGGACATTCCCCCGGGGTTACCCCCAAAAAGGGGATTTGAACATTCCATTGAATTAGAGGAAGGAGCAAAACCTGTCATTACCACTCCATACCGCCACCCCCACAAGTTCAAAGAGGAGATTGAGAAAACCATAAAGGAATTATTAGAAATGGGGCACATCCAACCAAGCAGCAGCCCTTTTGCCTCATTAGTAGTATTGGTTAAAAAGAAAGACGGAACTATGAGAATGTGCATAGATTACTGGGCCTTGAATAAAAAGACTATAAAAAACAGATACCCTATCCCAAGAATTGACGAACTGATGGACGAACTCCATAGAGCAAAATACTTCTCTAAAATCGATCTAAGGTCAGGATATCATCAGATTAGAATGAGGGAAGAGGATATTCCCAAAACAGCATTCAGATGCCACTATGGACATTTCGAGTTTTTGGTCATGCCGTTTGGTCTCACCAACGCCCCAACCACCTTTCAGTCATGTATGAATCATATATTCAGGCAACAGTTGAGGAAATTTCTTCTAATCTTCTTTGATGACATACTCATTTACAACAAGACATGGGAAGAACACCTCCTGCACATCAAAGAGGTATTAAACATTTTGGAGTCTAAATCATTATATGCTAAAGCCTCCAAGTGTGAATTCGTGCTGAGAGAAATCATTTACCTAGGACACAAGATTAGTGAAGCAGGAGTAAGTGTAGATGAAGAGAAGATCAAAGCCATCAAGGAATGGCTCACCCCTAGGACCTTAACATAGTTAAGGGGATTTGTGGGACTATGCAGCTACTATAGACGCTTTGTAAAAGGGATCTCCAAAATTGCAGCACCCCTTACCGATCTAACAAAGAAAGGGGTTTTTGCATGGAATGACTAGGCCCAACAGGCCTTTGAACAACTCAAAATAACCATGAGCACTTGTCCAGTATTAGCCATCCCCGATTTCTCTATACCGTTTGAACTACAATGTGATGCATCAGGGGAGGGAATTGGGGCCATACTCATGCAAAAGAAACACCCCATAGCTTTTGAGAGTCGTAAACTTACTGTAGCAGAAAGACTCTATTCTATCTATGACAAAGAAATGCTAGCCATAATGCACGCCTTGGCCAAATTTCTCCAATACCTTGTCTGTGGGAGGTTTGGTGTGAAAACTGATCATAACAGTCTACGCTTCTTCCTGAGCCAAAAGGACTTCAATGATAGGCAACAGAAATGGGTGAGCAAAATACAAGCCTACGACTTTGATATAGAATATGTGAAAGGGGTGAATAACGGGGCAGCAGATGCACTATCCCGACGGGTTCATCTTAATGTCATCACCAGTATCTCAAAAGACTGGAAGGAAGAAATCCTTAATGAATATAACCAAGATCCACAAACAAAGGAAATCTTGGTGGGAAATCTTCCAAACGAAGATTTTAAACTTAAAGGAGATCTCATCTTATATAAAGGAAGGATATACTTGAGTCCTCAGACCAGATTCAAAGGCAAAATTCTCAAAGAATTTCATGATAACCCCTTAGCAGGACACCCGCGGTACTACAAAACTTATAAACACGTTAGGGAACGATATGCATGGAAAGACAAGAAAAGAGATATCCAAAAACATGTACAAGAATGCCTAACATGTCAGCGCAATAAAACTGAACTCACCCACCCCACTGGGTTACTTCAGCCACTACCTATTCCTAATCAAAAGTGGGAGAGTATTTATATGGATTTCTTAACTGGGTTGCCAAGGACACAAGGAAAGGATAGCATTTTTGTAGTGGTAGACAGACTCACGAAGTATGGCCATTTTCTTGCAGTCTCCACAGAATACAAAGCCTACCAAATAGCATATCTATTCTTCAGGGAAATTTTCAGACTCCACGGACTCCCTCTAAATATTGTCAGTGACAGAGACAACAAGTTTATTAGCCAGTTTTGGCAAGAACTCTTCAGAATGGCAGGAACAGACTTGACCCCTAGTACCAGTTACCATCCTCAAACTGATGGGCAAACTGAAATAGTAAACAAATGGATAGAGGGCTACCTAAGGAATTATGTTACAGGGCAGCAGACGGCTTGGGTTAAGTGGCTACACGTAGGAGAACATTGCTACAACACGACACACCACATGTCAATAGGGATGAGTCCTTTCCAAGCCTTGTACGGCTATGAAGCCACAGGCTTTGGGGAACTAATAACCCAAGAGAGCAAAGTACCAAAAGCACAAGACTTTGTGCAGCAGAGTAGGGACATCATGAAGACCTTGAAGGAGAATTTACATCAAGGTCAAAACCAACAAAAGATCTATGCTGACAAAAAGCGTATAGAACGGTCATTTGAGGTCGGAGACCTGGTGTTTCTAAGATTGCAACCCTATAAACAATCATCCCTCAAAAAGAATGGGACTAAAAAATTGAAACCCCGATTCTATGGACCGTACACGGTAATTCGGAGGATTGGAGAAGTAGCTTATGAGATTGAACTTCCCAAGAGCAATAAAATACATAATGTGTTCCATGTTTCCTGACTTAAGAAAGTTCTCGGACAACACTTGGTTCCTTGCAGCGAACTACCCCCTCTAGATGATGAAGGGAAACTCACACTGTACCCATAGATCATTCTAGATACACGGAAAAGAGAACTCAGGAACCAGACCATAACTGAACACTTGCTAAAATGGAGGAATCTCCCAGATGAGGATGCCACTTGGGAAAGGGAGGAAGATCTAAAGATGCTTGAGGACAAGCAAAATTGAGACGGAGGGACTGTGATAACCCCTATGGTATCACGAGATGTAAAAATCACTTGCGTGGGTAAGGATATTGTAAATGAATAAATTAAAATAAATAATCTAAGTAATCTATGAAAATTAAAAGGAAATATATTTAATTGTTTTAAGGAAATGTTATTTAAATAATTAATATATATATTTAAATGGAAAGATATTTAAATATACTCTGATGTGTAATATTGAATATATTTAATGAAATGTTATGTAATATAAACGTTATGTAATATTTATTATATTTAAAAAGAAATAATAAATATATTTAAAATGAAATATAATTAATATTTAATATATTGAAAGGAGATAATATATAGTATTTTATACATTTAATGAAACGTAATTAATATTTAATATACAAAAAAAAGGAAGCAAGATATAAATTTTAATATACATTATATATTAAACATAAGATAAACCCGCATGGGGCTGGGTTACCTTCGCATGAAGCGGTGCGTGGGTAACCGCAGCCTAGGCTGCGATCACCCCCGCACCCCTTCATGCGGAAGGGGCCCGTGGAGGGGCACAACCCCTCACGGGTTATAAAGGAGGCAGCAGTAAGGTAGGGAAGGGAGTAAGGAGGAGGCTGTGGAAGAAAGGAAGGAAGAGCAGACCACGGAGGAGAGGTAAGAAATCAAATTCCCACTTATATTAAATAATATAAGTATAGGATACGAAATGTCATCCTTACTAATAGTAATAGAGGATGTTAATTATTAAGGTTCATTAATATTAGTTAATATTAGTTAATGAATAATAGATAATGAATAAGGTTCATTAATGGATGATGTAAATTGTAGTCTAGTGGATATTTATACATATACTAATGTATAATATTCACTAGTCATTAAAAATAGGTAAAGATATAATCTTGTAATTGTTGTATACATAAGTTTGTATATTAAGAAGGATTATGAATACAAGGGTATTTAAGGAATGTAATTGCATATGTAAAAGATGGAAAATCATATTGATGTATATATTAATTTAAGAATACATTAAGAATTCATGTTAATCCAAGGAATAGTTTATGAATTGAAACTGTTATATAAATGTATGGCTTGGTTGACTAAACTCAACCAAGAAGAGGAGGATCTGGTCAATCCCCTTTGAGGACTTGGATGGTGGAGGCATCACCCAAGACAAGGAAAGGCAAGGGTCTTCTTTGGCTGGCTTGGGTGTAAGAGGTTATACCCAAGACAGGACTCAAAGGTCAGGCCGATCCCCTTTGAGGACTTGGATGATGAAGGCATCACCCAAGGCAAGGAATAGACAAGGGTCTTCCTTGAAGGGCTTGGGTGTAAGAGGTTACACCCAAGACAGGATTCAAACTCCTCTTCGATTTCCTAAAGGGCTTGGAACCAAGGGGTTCCAAGAAGGCGAGCTTCACGGCCACCTAAGGACATACTTTCGTATGGCATTCATATCCTTTTTATTAGATGAAAATTATGATCATGTTAATTAAGTATTAAAGATAGATTGCAAATTAGAAAATGGCTTATATATATGTATATGTTGTATCCTAACAATCTGTTTTGCAGGTTAATGATCTCTAAATAGTAGGGACATTACATATATGGAGTGATATTTCTTGACATATCTAAGTTTCTGACTCTAATAGGCAATGGGATGCATATTCTACATCAACATGGCTCCAATGTCTTCATTAAATGCATCACATTCCAACACAAATGGCTGGGTAAAATCTAGCAATGCCAAGATTGGGCAAGAGTTCATCATCTCCTTGAGTTTATCAAAAACTCGTTGAGCCTCTTCTGTCCATTGAAAAGCTCCTCTCTTTTGTGGGATCTATTAAGGGTGTCCCAAGCTATGAAAACCCTTTAACAAATCATCTGTAGTAACTGCAAAGACCAAAGAAACCTCTTAACTTTGTGAGATTCTTTGGTGCTGCCGAGTTGAGGATTGCTTGCATTTTCTATTGGTGAACCTAAACCCATTGTGCATTGATCATGTGACCCAAATAAAGTATTCCTGTCATCCTGAGCTCACATTTAGATGCCTAGGTATATAATGACTGAGCCTCCATAATCCCTAAAACCTCATCTAGATGCTTTAAGTGGTCTTCTAATGTTTTTCTATATATGAGAATATCATCAAAAAATACCAATAAAAACTTCTGCTATTGTTTTTTAAAATAATGATTCATGCATGACCAAAGAGTTGTGGGTGCATTAGTCAGTCCAAAGGATATAACTAGGAATTCGTAATGCCCATAGTGACATGTGAAGGCTGTCTTATGTAGGTCTTGTTCCTTTAATCTAATCTAATGGTAATTGGAATGAAGATCAATCTTAGAAAAATATATTGCACCATGTAACTCATCCAATGATTCATCAATCCTAGGGATAGGATACCTATTTTTGATAGTTTTCTTGTTGAGAGCTCTAGAATCGATGCATATTCGCATTGTCCCATCCTTCTTTTTCACCAAGACTATTGATGAAGCAAAAGGACTCGAACTGGGTCTGATATGTCCCATGGCCAACAACTCCTTGATTGCTTTCTCAATTTCATCTTTGAATTTCTTTGGATGTTTGTATGGAGTTGTGATGATTGGTTTGGACTTTGGACCCTTCTTCCAATTCAATAGTGTGCTCAAAGCCCCTATCTGTAGGTCTGGCTGGTGGAATGTCACTAAACACCACATTGTGCTTATCCAACACTCCTTGGATACCATCATGATAATACTGAAGACTGCTATTAGAAGATTGTGAAGTAAACAAACATTTGGTTGCCCAAACGACATCTTTGTGTTTGAAGATAGCCTCCATCCGCTGGGCTGAAACAACCATGTGTGCTTCATTGGACATGGTCCTGAATACCTCCTTGTTGTCAACCTTAAATGAAAACTCCAACCTCTTGAAACTTTGGGAATATTTATCTAGAGATTCTGTTCACTGAATGCTGAATATAACATTTGTATCATCTGGTGCAACTGCTGAAAAATTATCTGTAATAGTGTAATTACCTAAAGTAATACTCAACTGTGGAATTTTACACAAGGCAGTTGATGACAGCTAGCCACGTTAACATTAAAACCCTCATGCTCTACAGTTTGCAATCCTCTCTTAGCAACCAAAGTGACATCTATGAAATTGTGGGTAGCCCCACTGTCTAGCATCACAACCACTCATTGTCCTTGTAACACTCCACTGACTTGGAAGATATTATATTTTGGTGTACCTGATAGAGTAGCAATGGTTCTTTAATATCAATAGGTGATGATTTCTCCTCATTAGGCTGCTCCTCATCTAACTCATAAGGTTTGCTGTCCTGACCCTGTGTTGTGTGTTATTCCTCTTCATTGTTTGATACAACCTCAATATAGTGAATCTTTCCTTTTCCCAAGTGCATGTGGCCTAGTTCCCATGATTCTCTTTAGTTGAAACAAAGTTTCTTTCTCTATAGCTCGTTGCGAACATCATTATCTTAGTTTTTTTTTTTGGCTCATCTTTCAGGAACAGTTTCTTGTTTGTCTTTCTTCTGAGGGAAATCTTTATATTGCAATTTGTTTTTCATCGTTGAGGTTTCCCTATCTAGAGCCTTTTTTATAGCATCTTGTAAAGAAGACAGGTTTAGTACTTTTATCCATCCCTTAAGTGAATCAGATTGTGCATCAATGAAAAGTACAATAAGTCACTATTCTCATATATCTATCACTACTACTGACAATCTCTGAAAGTCAGCAATATAATTGTCAACTGAAACCCATTGTTTTAATTGTGCCAATTCTTTAAAGTGTAACTCTGGGTCCTTGTCAAACCTATCAATGAGTTGTTTTGTGAACTTTGCATAGGTAGCTATTTGATCATGACCCAATATTACCAACTCGTGATCATGACCCAATTTTACCAATCCATGATGCGACCTTTCGTGAGTTGTTCCATCTAAATGTAAGGCAACATATTTAATGGCTTCAGCTTCAAGCATTGGTTTCAGTTGGAAATGTGTCCAATTTTTGTACCCATGCCCTAGCTGAAGCTTTCCTTGACCTGTCATAGTAGGGTATTGACAGTTTCTTAACTTTTCTTTGTAAATCATTGTAATGTGTTCTCCCGCTAGTAGGTTTGTGTTTCATCCCGAGGTCCATATATTCTCTGAAGGACATTTTTGACTAGAAATCAACACTTGATGTTTGTTGAAAATTTTGTACACCCGGGAGGATGTGCAAAATTGTGTTTTCAACCATAGCACGTGCAATGACCCCCGATTAATAAACCATTAATCATAAATTGTTGTTTGTAAATAATGAATAAGTAATAAATAATAATTATTATTATAAAAAAATAATAATAATAATAATATATCATTGGTCATAAATTGTTATTTGTAAATAATAAATAAGCAATAAATAATAATTATTGGAAATAATAAATAATAAATCATTAGTCATAAATTGTTATTTGGAAATATTAAAATATAAATTAAGTTATATAGTTAAATAATAAAAGTAGCGATTAAAATAAGACATTAATAAATAAAGAAACAAATCGAATTATTAAATGAATAGGAGTATAAACAAATAAAAGGATATGCGTAAAATGAATTTAATCGAACATAGCAAAACCAAAAGCCATGCCCAGTAGTCACGATCGTAGAGGAAGAATCTCACGATGCCTATGATTAATGCATCGGGGATACACGAAGAAGGGGAAAGAAAGGCGGACGGTGTGAAGGACAAATACCAGGGGTGCATCAAACACCTGCGAATACGGAGATCACGCGAATATACGTTCGGATGCGTATGACCTGTAGCTCCCACGTATAGGCAAACACATAGAAAGAACGATAGCCACGTTGGAAGCATAATCACGGAAGGAGAGGAGCGCACCCAGCACATCCAGGATTCACCACCAGCAAGTAATTGGTAAGTGGGTTGCCCTAAACCGTAGATAATGCCGTGAAATTCAAATCATACCCCAAGAAATTAAAACTGCATAGCCGATAAATAACAGAGATACATTTTAAATTAATATATATCAGAGATGCATTTAGAATCAATATTGCAGAGATACCTTCAGAATTGCTCTTAGAATTGTAATGACAGAGACACACTTAGAATCATAATATTATAGCGATATATTAGTGATGTTAAATAACAATTACCATAAGATTGTAGAGATACACTTAGAATTAAAACCGAGGAAATAGAGATTACTTCAGAGGCAATTTATAGAGTTAGGGACCATTGAGGTATTCCAGAATAGAATTACATTTAAGTCCTTGATAATGTCTACGATGATTGTTCCTTTAAAGGAGCCATAGAGACCAGAGGGCATAATTGAATGCCAAGATTCCAAGGGGAATCCAGAGAGAGATTCATGGGGAATCTCTTAGAGACATTATATATATTGTAGAGGCTAACCATATGCATATGTAGAGATAGAGAAGCCTGAGCAGGGGTGGGATCTCTGCCAAGCTTGAGAACATTAATGACTTCACTCATTAATAGAGATCCCAAATAGAGACCTTAGGGGGACGACATCCTGGGTTGCCCTAACTAAGAAATATTTCTCAATAGAGGGTTGGGTCAATCTCGGTAAGGTCCAACTGAGTATTGTATCCTTTTTGTATAGATAACAATAAATCAGTTAACATTATTTGTTAAATAAGTAGAACAATGTATAGTATTCCTTCTTGTATAATTGGACAAATAAATATATGTCTAATTATCTTTCATATTGTTTGCATACTAACGTTTATTTGCAGGACTTGGACACCAAATAATCCAATCCCCAACTGGGAACATTACAGTGGTATCAGAGCATAATCTTGCCATCCTGTGGAGTTTATGTTAGTCTACCAGAGGAAAAAGAAACCCAAGATGAACGAGTTCGCCAATGAGGTGAGATCTTACATGGAACAAACAAATCACACCCTGATTAAGGAGATGAAAGAATCTAATCAAGCCCTCCTAGAAGCTTTGAAATCTATGGGGAACTCAAACAATAAAGGGCATACTAGCGAAAAAAGGGATACTAGCTCTTATCATTTTGAGAATAATAATGAAAGCTCAACATCTAGAGTGCCTCAACCCCAATTCTTACCTCACAATGAACCATCTCAGGAAGAGGAGGGAATAGAACAACACAGAATTAGCACTGAGGACATTGCGAGAGCATATGCCGATCTAGACCCTCATATTAGGGAAGTGGTATCCTTTAGAGATTTCTGTGAGGAAAAGCGTAGGGAAGCACCGCGGAAGCATAAGAATAAAGAACTCCAACACAAAGTGAATAAAGTATCCCTTCCCAACTTTGACGGATCAGGGAAACTCACAGCCCATGCATGGTTACAAAAACTAAATACCTATTTCACTCTAAGCCCCATGACAGAAGAGAACGCCCTCCAATTTGCGATTCTCCATCTAGAAGGAGCAGCTCATGAATGGTGGCATAATGGACTTGTTTCCCTCGGTCATCAAAGTATAAACTCCTACGGGGAATTCTCTCAAAAACTTGCCAGTAGATTTGACGAAAGAGACTCTGAATGGTATTTTCAAGAATTAGTGCTCCTCAAACAAACTGGCACAGTGGATGAATTTATTAGTAAATTCCAAGAGTTATCTATTATGATTCCTGACCTATCCTCGAAGCGGCTAACTCATATGTTTATAGAGGGGCTCAAAGACCTAACCAAAAATGTAGTGAAACCATTCGAACCCCAAAATTTAGCTGAGGCTATCAGGAAAGCAAGAAGGGTTGAGTCTAACCAATCCAAAGAAAAGACAAAGGTCTACCCCTCCAAACCATCCTACCGAAGAGATGATTCAAGGAAAAACAATTTAGAGAAACCATGTTATTTATGTATGGAGCCCTGGAGTGCAGGACATAGGTGCCAAAAGAGGGATGAATTAATGGAGAAAAAATTATGTTTCAAATGTAGAGAACCTTGGGAAAGAGGGCATCAATGTAAGAGAGGCAAAGGAAACCAAATAGAAGAATTTAGCAAGAGGGCTAAGATCGATGAAACAGAGGGATCACTAGCAGTCATCACTCAGAACATGAATAGACCTTTTCGAATTAAGGGAACTCTTAAAGGACAGAAGGTGATTGCCTTAGTGGACATAGGCGCTTTGCATGATTTCATTAGCCAACACTTGGTGGCAAAAAGAAGATTAAAAACCCAAAACTTTCCAGGATTTAAGGTCGCCCTTGGAGATGGATCCATAAGTCAGTGTACAAAAATAGTCCCTCAAGTAGAAATCACTTTTGGGAAACATACAATCAAAAGAGATTTTTATGTAGCAAACATACAAAATGATGTTATCCTTGGAATGCCATGTATAAATCATTTAGGACGGTTCGTTATGGATTGCCCTAACTTAGAGATATGTTTTGGGCATGAAGGGAAACAAGTAATCTTAAAGGGCATGCTGGATGGGTGTCCCAAGCTAGTGTCTTGCAATAAAACTGAACAAATCCTTAGACATGATCAAGGTGAATGGGTAGCCCAATGTATGATACTAGGTAAAACTCCTTCAGATGAACAGAGAATTCATATAGACGTCCAACCCATCCTTGAAATATACAAAAAGGTTTTTGGAGACATTCCACCCGGCCTTCCCCCAAAAAGAGGTTTTGAACATTCTATTGAATTAGAAGGAGGAGCAAAACCAGTGATCACCACACCTTATAGACACCCCCACAAGTTTAAAGAGGAAATTGAGAAAACCATTAAGGAGCTATTGGAAATGGGTCACATTCAGCCCAGCAACAGTCCTTTGGCCTCATCAGTAGTGTTAGTCAAAAAGAAAGATGGAACCATGAGAATGTGTATTGATTACAGAGCCCTAAATAAGAAGACCATAAAAAATAGATATCCTATCCCTAGGGTCGACGAGCTGATGGACGAACTACATGGAGCTTGTTATTTTTCCAAGATTGATTTAAGGTTAGGATACCATCAAATCAGAATGAGGGAAGAAGATGTGCAAAAAACAGCCTTCAGATGTCATTATGGGCATTACGAATTTTTAGTGCTTCCATTTGGACTTACGAACGCTCCAGCCACTTTTCAATCTTGTATGAATCACACTTTCAGGCAATAATTAAGAAAGTTCCTTCTCATATTTTTTGACGACATTCTCATTTATAGCAAAACCTGGGAGGAACATCTCAAACATATTGAGGAAGTGCTGAATATACTAGAGACAAAATCACTATATGCCAAAATCTCGAAATGTGAATTTGGTCTTAAGGAAATACTCTACCTAGGGCATAAAATTAATGCAGAAGGGGTAAGTGTGGATGAAGAAAAAATCAGAGCCATCCAGGAATGGCCCAGGCCCAAAACTCTCACACAACTTAGACGTTTTGTGGGGTTATCCAGTTATTACCGACGATTCGTAAAAGGATTCTCCAAGATAGCAGCCCCACTCACAGACTTGACCAAAAAGGGAGCTTTTTCATGGGGTGACAGAGCCCAACAAGCCTTCGAACAACTCCAGGAAGCCATGAGTTCATGCCCAGTATTGGCCATTCCTGACTTCTCCATACCATTTGAACTATAGTGTGACGCATCAGGGGAAGGAATAGGGGCTGTTCTTATGCAAAGGAAACACCCGATAGCTTTCGAAAGCCGCAAGCTCACAGAAACAGAGAAACATTATTCCATCTATGATAAAGAAATGCTGGCCATAATGCATGCCTTAGCAAAGTTTCGGCAATACTTGGTATGTGGAAAGTTCCTGGTGAAAACAGACCATAACAGCTTGCATTTCTTCCTGAGCCAAAGAGACCTAAATGATAGACAACAAAAATGGGTGAGTAGGGTCCAAGCATATGATTTTGATATAGAGTATGTTAAAGGAGTGAATAACGGAGCCACAGACGCCTTATCCTGACAACCCCATATCAACACTATCACTAAAATTACATAGGATTGGAAAAAAGATAGAATAGCAGAATACGTCAAATACCCCCTGACCGCCAAGATCATGGAAGGAAAGATGCTTAGTGAAGAATTCAGAGTTTGGGATGGTGTTATCCTCTACAAAGGGAGGGTATATCTAACCCCTCAATCTAGAATAAAAGACACCATTCTGAGGGAGTATCATGATAGCCCTCTAGCTGGACACCAAGGGTACTATAAAACATACAAACATATAAGAGAAAAATACTCATGGAAGGGACTAAAGAAGGACGTTTACAAATATGTACGAGAATGCATGACATATCAATAGAATAAAGCAGAATTATCACATCCGGCAGGACTATTACAACCACTCCCTATCCCAAGCCAGAAATGAAAGTATATCTATGGATTTTATAACAGGATTACCCAAAGTTCAGGGGAAAGACAACATTTATGTAGTGGTAGACAGACTCACAAAATATGCTCATTTTTTCCCTACCCCCTCAGAGTTTAAAGCACAGCAAATAGCAGAACTATTCTTTAGAGAAATTTTCCGCCTCCACGGGCTTCCTCAGAACATTGTAAGTGATAGAGATAGTAAATTCCTTAGCAAGTTCTGGCAAGAACTTTTCAGATTAGCAGGGACAACATTAACACCAAGCACCAGTTATCACCCCCAGACGGACGGGTAGACAGAGATAGTAAATAAATGGATAGAAGGGTACTTAAGGAACTATGTCACGGGCCAACAAACAAGTTGGATAAGATGGTTGCATCTGGGAGAATATTGTTATAATACCACCCACCATTTGTCTATAGGGATGAGTCCATTCAAAGCACTATATAGTTATGAGGCCCCGTTTTTTGGAGGGTTGAGCATCCAAGATAGCAAAGTACCTAGCTCTCAAGAGTTTATCCAAAAGAATATTGACCTCATGAAGGCACTCAGAGACAATTTACATCATGCCCAAAATCAGCAAAAGTTCTATGCGGACAAGAAACGAGTGGAGAGATCATTTGACACAGGGGATCTAGTCTTCTTGTGATTGCAGCCATATAAACAAACATCCATCAAAAAGAATGGGACAGAGAAACTCAAACCTCGATTCTATGGACTGTACCGTGTAACACGGAAGGTAGGAGAAGTGGCCTATGAATTAGAGCTTCCCAAAGATAGCCGAATTCACAATATATTTCATGTATCCAAATTAAAAAAAGTTTTGGGACAACACGTGGTACCATGTGAAACATTACCCCCACTTGACGATGAAGGACAACTTCTTCTAGAGCCAGAAGTCATTATTGATACTAGAGAAAAAAGGTTGAGGAACCGAACCGTGAAGGAAATCCTAATCAAATGGAAAGGACTACCCAATGAAGATGCTACTTGGGAGAAGGAAGAGGCTCTTAAGATGCTTGAGGACAAGCAAAGTCGGGAGGGAAGGACTGCAATGACCCTCGATTAATAAACCATTAATCATAAATTGTTGTTTGTAAATAATGAATAAGTAATAAATAATAATTATTATTATAAAAAAAAAAATATTAAAATAAGTAATAATAATATATCATTGGTCATAAATTGTTATTTGTAAATAATAAATAAGTAATAAATAATAATTATCGGAAATAATAAATAATAAATCATTAGTCATAAATTGTTATTTGGAAATATTAAAATATAAATTAAGTTATATAGTTAAATAATAAAAGTAGCGATTAAAATAAGACATTAATAAATAAAGAAACAAATCGAATTATTAAATGAATAGGAGTATAAACAAAAAAAAGGATATGCGTAAAATGAATTTAATCGAGCATAGCAAAACCAAAAGCCACGCCTAGGAGTCACGATCGTAGAGGAAGCATCTCACAATGCCTATGAATAATGCATCGGGGATACACGAAGAAGGGGAAAGCAAGGCGGATGGTGTGAAGGACAAATACCAGGGGTGCGTCAAACACTTGCGAATACGGAGACCACGCGAATATACGTTTGGATGCGTATGACCTGTAGCTCCCGCGTATAGGCAAACACATAGAAAGAACGATAGCCACGTTGGAAGCAGAATCGTGGAAGGAGAGGAGCACACCCAGCACATCCAGGATTCACCACCAGCAAGTAATACGTAAGTGGGTTGCCCTAAATCGTAGATAATGCTGTGAAATTCAAATTATACCGCAAGAAATTAAAACTACATAGCCGATAAATAATAGAGATACATTTTAAATTAATATATATCAGAGATGCATTTAGAATCAATATTGCAGAGATACCTTCAGAATTGCTCTTAGAATTGTAATGACAGAGACACACTCAGAATCATAATATTATAGCGATATATTAGTGATGTTAAATAACAATTACCATAAGATTGTAGAGATACACTTAGAATTAAAACCAAGGAAATAGAGATAACTTCAGAGGCAATTTAAAGAGTTAGGGACCATTGAGGTATTCCAGAACAGAATTACATTTAAGTCCTTGATAATGTCTACGATGATTGTTCCTTTAAAGGAGCCATAGAGACCAGAGGGCATAATTGAATGCCAAGATTCCAAGGGGAATCCAGAGAGAGATTCATGGGGAATCTCTTAGAGACATTATATTTATTGTAGAGGCTAACCATATGCGTATGTAGAGATAGAGAAGCCTGAGCAGGGGTGGGATCTCTGCCAAGCTTGAGAACATTAATGACTTCACTCATTAATAGAGATCCCAAATAGAGACCTTAGGGGGACGACATCCTGGGTTGCCCTAACTGAGAAATATTTCTCAATAGAGGGTTGGGTCAATCCCGGTAAGGTCCAACTGAGTATTGTATCCTTTTTGTATAGATAACAATAAATCAGTTAACATTATTTGTTAAATAAGTAGAACAACGTATAGTATTCCTTCTTGTATAATTGCACAAATAAATATATATGTCTAATTATCTTTCATATTGTTTGCATACCAACGTTTGTTTGCAGGACTTGGACACCAAATAATCCAATCCCCAACTGGGAACATTACAACACGTGACTATAAACTCTCCTAATTTAGGGAAGGCCCCCCCTTTTCTAACACTTAACTAATACTAATTTAATTTAAAATGGATGGGACAACAACCTTTTCTCTTATTTTATAAAAGATTATGCTCTTTTCTCTTCACATAAAAGAAGCAACAATTATGAAGTAATAATAGAAGCAATTTAAAATAAAACCAAGAGAGGAAATGAAGTTTCCTGAAAGCACAAAGACTTATGTCACTTCCTTCGGGACGGGAAAACAACAATCGAGTGCGAAGTCTTGAGTTCCTAAATTCTTATCTACCCTTATCAGAATGATGTAATAAGGACAATCTACAACATATAACTGCACAAAGTCTGTAAGTATGATGCACCAAGAACAACATACAACATATGGCAGCACAAAGTCTGCAAGTATGATGCACCTTGAATTTACTTTAGATGGGAATTACTACAAGCGCAAAGTCTTGCAACTTTTCTCAGCTACTAACGACAAACTAAACTAATTCCACCTTAGATACTTGCAGCACAAAGTCTGCAAATATTTTGGGGTGAAGCTCTTCTTAACAACCTTCCACAACTTCAAATAAGCACAAAGAAATGCTCCAATATGACATAAGAGCTCAAAGGACACAAAGTATGGGTTCAACCCAAAGTCTGAAATTCCAACTCCTTGATATTACTTGAGAATAAACAATTTAGAACTTCAAAGCTCAAAGTCTTTACAAGTGCAAAATTCTGCAGAGTTTACTTGCTTGCCAAAAAGATTAAAATACATAGAGCACCCTCGTGTATATATAGGAGAGGGGCTTTGAGAAAAAGGTGGGAGGATCCTAACTAACTTGAGAAATTCTCTCAACCACCACGACTTATTCCAACTACAATCCTAATCTCACTCAACTTTTAGTTGTCTTACATGTAATTACATTTTACAAGAATGCAATTGAAAGTGACACTTGCAATCACAAAATTTGTCTTTACATGTAACTTGTCAAAAACAAATTACATAAAACAAAGAGTAAGTGTCATGAGACACTTTTTATTCATTTACATTTCTCTCTGAAAGACTGGAAATTGCTGATAGATCTCTGCAACTCATCAGGATTTGGGCTTGCTGTATTTCTGGCAACCGCAATAGTCTTGATGATGACATCAAAGCACCTTATAGTCGCTTCTTTGTGTTCTTTGAGAGTAGTTCGCGCTTTATCAAAGAATACCTGGTAATTCACGAACTTGTGAATCGAAGCGACTGCAAACTGCTCCAACTCTAACTCGTAACGAATGCTTGATACTAAGTCATTAAGAATCATATTTTCAGTGAGCAGTTCTCCATCATGACTAATGATTTTGTAAGATACTTTGTCAAAACTGGAGATGATATCCTGCTCAACTTCATCACTTATATCAAGGGTGGCTTGCCCATCTTTGATGAGATCCTTGATGACCAATTACTTGTTTGCCATGATCTCTTCAAATTCTATGTATCTCTCCCTATTCAGAATCACCATATCATTGCATAGAGTTTCTAGTTTGATCTGATCCATCTCGTGCTAGGTCTTCATGTCTTTCTAAACTGAAATTAGACTTTAGTTGAAAATTTCCAAGGTCTGGTTCAGCTTAATCTTTGCTGCTCTCACATTGCTCAAATTATGCAATGCTTTCTTCACCACTTGGGTACTCTGATCAATCAACTGATCTACCCAAGAATCAACTACCTTAGCCTTTCGAGCAACTTTTTCCAATTGTTTGATGGATTCTTCAGACGCGGAGGAGGTCAAAGGATCAACTTGCTTTGAAGAGTTTGTGATCTTTTGAATCACTGTGATGAGTTGTGTATTCTTCTCTTTGAGCTCATCCTTCTTTGCAAGCAGCTCATTGTAGCTTTGGACCAAGGAAGCGACAAAATCTTGGCCATCATGCTTGAGACCAGAATGTGTCTATTTCCCAAGTTCTATCCTAGTGAGCCTGTAATCTGATAGTTGCATCTCTTCTGGTGGTTTCTCAACTAGTGGCTCTGCTACTTTTGTATATTTCATTCTATTCTTGTCCACTACCACCCGAGAAACTGTTTTTGCTTTCTTAGTAGCTCTAGGCTTAAGTTTCACAATTTGTTGAAAATCTAAGATATCAGGAGAGGTCTCCTGCTTCGTCCTCTTAGGTGTGATTGAACTTAGCCATGGGGGTAGTTCTAATGAGTTCACATCAGAGACAACAACTGTGGTTTTTGAAGAAACAGTCTCTTCTTGTATCATAGTTGTGACTCGAGGACGGGCTTCTGTCTGAACAACAACAAGCATCTGCTCAAATGACAAATTGTGACTTGCCTCCATCACGAACTTATCAAAACCTGTTGCGGAAGTATCTATCTCAGGAAGAGAAACATTAGATAGTATGACGTATGAGGGATTTATATCAAGGACATTCTCCAAGTCACCGTGAGAGGTCTCAATAGGTACTTCCATGATAGTATAGGCAGATGTACTTAGTTCCACAGATTCCACATGAACGGTAGAGAAAGAATCTACATTCGTATCGATTGGAGACATAGGTACATCCAATGATAATTGGGGTAGGGCTATATGAGGAGACTCTGAACCCACAAAAGGAGGTGATCCTGCTGTGTTCTCATGAGTATCATTGTCGGCATCCTCAATGACATGAATCTGTACTTTGGGTTTCTCCTTCCCTTTAAGTAACACTTCTGGAGGAGGGATAACCAAAGATCTGTTGACTCTCAACTTGATTCTTGTGCCGGAATAGGAGGCACCTTCTTTAGAACTTAATCCTGACCTTGGATCTTTGTCCAACAGGTCCAATTGAATCGACTTCTACTCCACCTTTGATCTTGATAGCTCTAACATTGTTGTTTTTCAGCCAAACATTGGTGTTTGCGAGAATGGGCTGAAATCTATCAAAGATAGAGTCACAATCTTTCTTTGACCATTCAGGAGAAGGAAGAGGAGCTTTAACAATTCTTTGTTCTATGTACTCCGGATCAAGGATCTTTCCATCATCTACCATGCCTTCTGGAATCTAGGTCAAATCAAGATCAACAATCTGCTCCAAGGTGAGCCGGCTGTAATCCATCCTTCTGATTTCTTCTTCAGTGCAAAGATCAACTCAGATATCTTCCAGACGATGGACATGGGTGAAGGCCCTCTTGATCTTGTCCTTCATTCCTCGGTAATTAAAATCCTTCCTTGCTACGAACTTCTTCAGCTTAATCTCCTGAAGTTTAGTTTCCATTGCTTTGGCTTTTGTTGAATTGTTCAAATAGTACCGGCCAATCTGCAATGGATTGTGTGAAGAAATTATGATGGTAAGATATCATAATGATATTTTTGAAAGTGGAAAAACTCCAACAAAAACCCCTTATACTCGTAATTGGGTCTTAGAGACCTGATTACAAGTGAATAGATTTCACTTGCAATACACTTGGAGAGACCCCCAACTTGCAATGTGACCTCTGAAACTCGATTTTGCACTAAAGGTGCAAAAAAGAAGACTTAAAACAATTAAAAACTATCCAAAGAAAACCAAAGAAAAGGCTGCAACCAAATTAGGCAAAATTTGAGACAAATGTCAACCTTGGGAAGCATGCAAAAAGATGCAAAGGATGAATTTAAACAAAAAATCAAGGGGGTTGCTTCTAATGAGGACAACACTTGACATTCGCAAGTCATGAAGAATTTGATCTTGGAGTTGTTGCAGAGAGGGCTCATTTCTCATTTATTGGTCTCTAGGAGGAACTTTTGGCATGAATGGTCTAGCATTGGTTGATCCAATTCTTTCATTCTAGTTGATAGTTCTATTGTTAATTGAGTTGTCTCCTCTACCATTAAGACGCCCATTGTGACCCCCATAATTCCCTCCATTATTTTGATTAATATTGTTCATCATTGCACACATTTGGGCAAAGTTTTGTTGTATCGCATGCTGATCCCTGGCTAAGTCATTCAATATGTCTCTAGTGCTAGGATCTTGTTGTCCTCGATCACCCATGTTTATTTGATTTTCTTCTTCCCAATTTATATCTAGATTTGACTTATTTCTCCTAAGGTAATAATGATGTATAGGCAGTTTGCTCATACTACAATCTTCTAGACACCCCTCAAGTTGGGAGGATGCTCGTCTTTGATACCACTATAATTACCCTTGTTAAGTTTCACCTTTCCTATCATCTTTGCTATTTTATGAGATATCATATAGGGTTTGTTGCAAAGATGAAAAACTCTTAATCGACAATAAATCTTTTGGCCGAAAATTTAAAAAAAATCGGGAATTGGCAAAAAATCGGCAAATTTATCGAACATTTGAAAATATATAATTTCTTAAAATATTCTAATATATATTTAATATACAAGTTATACATTTATCATTGACTTAAGCATACATCTAATGTGGTATATGTTTGTGCATCTATCCTTGTAATACATTTAATATATTTAATTTCTTAAAATTTAGTATACACGTTATACATTTATCAAAAATAAGTATATTTATATTTTAATAATGTTAAAATATATATAAATCTATTTAATATTTTAATAATGTTAATATATATGTAAATCTAAGAAAATATAATATATTAAATTTATATTTATACATGAGACTTTGTTTTGGACAAAACATATATAATTTTCTTACCCAAAATAAAACACTACACAACTAAATAGTATAATCATAATGATTTATAACTCAGAAAATTGGCAATCGAGTCCACATCGGTATATTGTGAGAAAGATTGCCAAAACACGAAATGGAAAATCTGCAACCTATTTCGTGCTCACCTGTGCCTGTCTTTCCCGACGTCGCATTGAAAAAGGTCAAAAAAAACAATAAAAACCCTTGTTCATTTAGTTGCATTCAAGATGATTTTTTCTAGTTTGAATTGCATGATTAAGCGGTATTTAGGGCCAAAAATCAGAGATATATCCAATACATGGCAAATACATGACAAATCGCTTTTTTTTAAATAGGGTTTCCATCAGACGCTATATTTTAATTTTTAATCGCGATTTCATCGCGATTTTTTTGCCGATAGTCTGCGATTTTTTCGGATAAATTGTGCACGATTTTAAAGTCGATTAAATCAGCAGGCCATTTGCCTCGCAATAAATCACGATCTGGCCGATTTATCACCGATATTTTCATCTATGGGTTGTTGTAATTTTATGAGAAATCATATAGGGTTTGTTGTACATTCTAACCATATTGTGAAGGGTCAATGCTCACAATTCATAGACCATCCCTTGGAGATAAGCCCCACAATTGAAGATTAGATTTCAGGTAATTGTCAAATAGATAAACACAACAAGATGCTTATTATGGGAACATGGTAAGAAAAATAATTTCATTTTGACGTCGTGGATTATATGACTAAGCATGCCATCATATTTCTTTTTGGTCATATCATTTGCTATACTATAGTTTATAAGGAGTTCCAAGATGACCTTATTGAGAATCATGCACATGAAAAGCGTAATGTTGTGATGTTTTCACACATCGCCCCATTACAAATGGGGACCCCCACTTTTCGCTGGCTAGGTTAGGTGTTTTGGTTAGTTTAGTGTTAGCTTGGCAAAATTTTATAGTCTTTAGCCTTAGAATGAGAAGGTTTTTGTCTTACCAAATTCAAGAATGAGTCTGGGACTGAAAGTGAATGTTTTGAAAGGTGAGTTAGATGTCTTGCTTTAGTTATTGCAAAGGGTGGAATCGCAAGGTCCCCTTGTAATTTCGCCCAAATTTTGCATTTGATCTTTATATCCCTGAGTTGCATTGCAAAAGTTGTTTAAACACCTGAATGTTTAACAGTGTGATGTGATGAATTCATGCATGAGCACCGCAAAGTTCCACTTTTATACATGGACAGGTGAAAGCTCCACTTTTATACATGGATAGGTGAAAGTTCCCATTTCTGTCACGAAGTAAGGAGAGTCTCTAAATCTTACATGCTACCTTGTGATTTCCAATTTCTTACATGGAATCATGCAAACTGCAAATTCTTACATGAGGTAGCTAGGGGTTCAATTATGTGCAAAACAGGCTTTGAAATGTGGTTTTGATGATGTGAAATCTTGAGCATTTGTGTGCAAAATTGTGGTGAATTTGCATATTGTTGAGTAGAGGGGTGAATCTTCAAAGTGGATCAAGGAAAGTGCTCTAAGTTCAACATATTTTGATCAATGCATGAGGCATGATAATATCCACTCTTGTCAATGCACAACTCCATGCTAATCCTGACCTTTGTTTAGTGCATGCACACTAGAAATCTCAGCTTTCTTATGCATGCACACCTCAAACCTCTGCCTCTTTATACATGAGCATAAGCAATTTCCGCCTATCAATGCAAGAGCATAGTAAAAATCCGACCTTGGTTGTCCATACATGAGCATGGTAAAAGTCCGCCCTAGTTATATGCACAAGTAATGCTAAATCCCGCCTTTGTTTATGCATGACCATAGTGAAATCCTGCCCAGCAAAGAGGGGTAAGCATGTCGGCAATTTTGAAGGGAAAGTAAAAAATTGAAATTCAAAACACTTGCACAAGCAAGACAGCCTAGTTGGATAAGGGCTAAATCAAAGTGTCAAATACTATAAGAGTTACATAAAAACCTCATTCTAGGAGCGAAATTGTAGATCGGAATAAGTATTTAATGCAGGTTCAAAATGTGTTATGAAGGTTAAGATCTTAATTTATATTTATACCACTCAAGACAAATTAACTTAAAGGGCAAAGATGGCCGACTTGGTAAAAACAAATGTAACCTTGAAGCTGGCCGACCTAGATAAAGTGGGAAGTAATCTGAAATTAAATATTGAAACAAAAGAACATGCTAGTAAGGTCAGCTTTCTTGAAGGGACATTCAAAATTCAATTGCAAACAATTAAAGGTCAAGTTGCTCGTATTGAAGGTGCAAATTCGAGGTTACAGGAAAGTATAATAAAATATCAAATTGTCATTTCAACATCAATCCATTCAATTCAATTCAAGACAAATAGAGCAGACCTGAAGCGAATTTCCTGTACATTCCAAAGCAATTTTCATCAGCCCTATAGTGCGAATTGCAGCAGACATATCAGACCTAGGGCGAGTGGTAGCAGACTTTAATTCAGACCTGAAACAATACCATTACAAATCACAATTAAGAGGAAATTCAGATCAGAATGAAAGTGAATTCCAACAGAAGTGGGAATAATTTGAATTAAGGGGATCAATGATTGCAAGAGAAGGTAATAATTCCAAAAACAATGCATCAGACCCCTTGACTTCCGAATTTGTGCATGAGCAAGCATGAATCCCGATTTTATACATGCAAAGGTGTGACTTCCGAATTTGTGCATGAGCAAGCATGAATCCCGAATTTATACACAAGGTTAAAATGAAAAATTAATTGGATAAATTTATTCAATTAGAGAACCATTTAAATAGGCAATTACAAACAGTGATGTTTATAAAAAAGAAACAACCACCCTTAAAAATAGAAGCCAAAAATAGAAAACTAAATAAAGCAAAAATTACAATAATGACCATTAAAATACTAATTAAATAATAATTAAATATTTTGATACCCTCCCTTAATGGTCATTCTACTAAAGCTTGAAACACAAATTCAAAGAAGGCTGCCCCTTCTCTTCATAACACTCTCCTGCTGCAGAGGTCCTCCCTTGATCTGCAGAATGTTAATGATCAAGAGTACCGGAATCCATCCAACTTGATGTAACAATCACACGTGAATTACAGAACTGTCACACACGAATTACTGAGCCGGAAAGAACTCTCAAACCACGATTTTGAGGAAAAATCGACAAACCCTCCAATGAGCCACATACACAATTTTGTCAAAAAACTGAAAAAAAACTTTTGTAGATGAGCACTGAGCACTATTTACTCCAGCAACCCAAAAACATACTGAAAGATACCACAATTGCAAATGTTCACCCCAACAACGCTAGGTGCGACCGAAAATAGACTGCAACAAACCACGATTTTTCTGGAAAAAACCATCAAACCTTGAAATCTGAGGGGTTACAAATCATCATTTTTGTGGAAAAACGATAAAACCCAAGAATAACAAAATCCCACATGAACATCGTGAATTATAGATACACGATTTTTCAGGGCAAAATCGAAAAAATCAAATTGACAATTTTTAGGAAAAAATCGTGAAAACCCACAAACAATGTTTTAGGAAAAAAATGTGAAAACCCACAATTACAAAACGCAAAGTAATTTTTTTTTTTGTGAAAAAAACATAAAAACCCCTAAACGATTTTGTTCAAAAAATCTTTAAAAAACACATTTGCAGCAAGAACTCAAAACCCTAGCCACATTGTGAATATAAAACAATGGCATTCAGAAATCCACGAAGGCATAGTCATAGCCACCATCGTGCGGTAAAGTACACATGTGCGCAAAAAATTAGGTCGCAGGAAAAAATGCGTATTGAAAACCCTCGCAGAGTAGCAAAAATGTGAGCTGAAAATCGCCCCTTCGGCACCTAGATGCCAAAATTGAAGGTTGTGCGGGGTTGTAGGATGAACACGGGCATAGGAAAATTTGATACCGGTCACAGACTGAGAAAAATGGTGGCCAAAGACAAATCGCTAGTAGAACGCAGCCGAAAACCACACGAAAAAAATGCTGTCGTGCAGGACACAAATGCACGAAAAAGTCATGTCGCTGCCACTAAAACGCTGTCGCTTCCTCACGTAACCATATGTTTACTATCCCTATTTTTATTATAATTTTATAGAGGGAATTTGTTAAAGTAGAGATTGGAGAATTTATAGAAGCCTCAAAGGTGCATGTTGATTAGTTAGAGAGTTGGAGAGAAACAGAGCATTTTGTGTTTCTATTGCTTGAGGAAAAGCAATTTTGGGAGGGTGGACTAATCATGTTCCCTTTCGAATTGGTTAATTGAGACCGGAGTGTGAAAATTTGAAATATTTATTAATTATTAATATTTCCACCAAAAGGGGCATTAAGATTCTTGGCACCCAAATTGGCCAAGGACAAGATAAATACGAAAGTTGCAAGCATTTTTTATTTTCATTCATTCATCTTATGTCAATTTCTCTTATGAAGCACTTTGTGTTCAAGTTTTTTTCTATGGATGAAAACCCACAGGGGTTTGCAATTTGTGGAAAAAAATCCATTGGTTGTTGGAATTAGAGGATAAAGACATTTGATGTGTGTTTTCTTTGCAAGTTGCAAGTAAATAAGTTTGTGGTTTTGGTTTGCAGATTGATTTTCAGTTTGGATCAATGTTGTGTTGCTGTAGCATGTTTTGTTATGGTCAGTATTGACGTTGTATCATTTTCCCTTCATCATGGAAGTTGTAGCTAGTTTTGAAGTTTACAGTGTTACTAGGATTTTCTTTTGGCAATCTGAGTTGAGGGTTCAAGGAGTGTTAGATTTGGGTTGTTATTGTTGTTGTTGCTGTTTCTAATCATTTGCAGAGGCTAGGGCATCAGATTTGTTGTGGTGATGGTGAAGATTAGTGGATTTTTAGTGGTTTTCCAGCAATGTGTTGTCGGTGAGGTAGTGGTGAGGATTGTTGTAGTTTGAGTGTGGAGTTGGTGTTGGTTTCTGTTGTAGGTGTATTTTCGCTATTCCTTGTTGTTACTTGTCATTTCCAGGTGTTAAGAGTATCTATTTTGTCATGGAAATTGGAGGTTGTTTTGCATTGTTGGCAGTGTGTGTGTCATTGGCAAGGTGTGAGTTATGCATTTCATTTTCAGATTTTTCGTTTTCTGTTGCAGCAGATGTAATGACTGCTATATCAGTCCATATTACTGTAATAAATCAGGAAATTTACAATAGAAAGTTTTCTGAAGTTTTTGCGTTATTTTATACTGAATTGGGTGATGTCTTGCTAGTTTTTTGGAGCTGATTTTTGGTATAGTTTGCTGAATTTTTTTATTTTGGCTCAAATCTATTAAAAATCTAATTTGGGACATTACAAGTGATCATTAATTTCTAGTAAATTAACAATATGAATTTCATCATTTAAAACTTGCCAATTATTGAGGGCGATTTTATTATGGACTTCAAGGGCAAGTTGTTGCAGACTTAAGAGGCTATTTATTGCAGTCTTGAAGGAGTGTTTATGTAGAGCTTATGGACGAATATTTGCATATCTATGAGTAGAGATTCTTGAGCAAAATTAAGAAGAGTTTCAGATCTGATTGAAAAAGGTCATTCACCATTTTATTCTTTTGGAGGTTGGTGCCTCATTTCCAAGAGATTGGTGTCTCTAGCTGAGTTGGTGCTCAGTTGAGGGGATTGGTGTCTCTAGTGGGTTGGTGCCTATGAAATTATTATCTAAAGGGGATTGGTGTCTTGTGGGTTGGTGCCTACAAATTTTGTAAGAAATTTTCAATAGAAAAGCAATATTTTGCCGTGGTTTTCTCCCGTAAGGGTTTCCATTCAAATCTTGCATTCTATTTTGTTCTTACTTGCTAGATCTTGCATTTGTGGTTGATTAATCTTTATGAAGTATTGCTCTTGCATCTAATCAAGTTTTGAAAAGTAAAAGTTTGTTGATATATTGATTCACCACTTTTTTCAAAACAGATGTAATTCCTTTATTAAAAGACATCTCCTTTCATAGGAGTGATCTTTTTTAACTTTAAGTTTCTAATAATAATAAATTATTAAATTTTTAGTTAAAAATTAAGTTATCAATTAATAAGAATTTAAAAAAATAATTAATTTATAATTAATTCTCAAAATTAAAATGATAAGACGGTCTACAAGAATTTGAAAATTTTGAACTCTAGACTTAGACATGAGACCCTGTGACTGAAACGACAATGACTATTTCTGACTTTGACTTGGCACACAAAGGTATTTTTTTTGTTTGTTTTGGTGGCAAAGATTATCATATTACACAATCAACAAATTTTGGATTGGGTACATGTAATGTCCCCTAATTAGTGATGCTTTAATTTAACCCAAATTTGGCCAAATCCATAGTTGGACTACTCGCGACTCGGCTCGACTCGCCAAGCCCCTGGGAAAAAAACTTGGGAAAAACTCGGAAAAACTCGGCGAAAAACTCGACAACTTAAAAACACGCTTAAACTTAGTAAAAAATGCATTTTTTTTACAAAATTTAATGAGAAGATGCATCCAATGAGTCAATAAATGATAACACAAAAGAAACAAGCTGATTCTAGATATATTTAAATGCAAAGTGTCTGCAAAATCACATCCTCATGAGGAATGCTGATGGCTGGAAGCTTGGAAGCAAAATAGTAAATAGTTTTTGTAAATACAAAAGTAAATACATCATTACAAATTACAATTACAACTTCCTCTTCCCAGCTCTAGCAAAAACTTGGGGAGAGGTAGAACTAGAGGGTGTAGTCGTATAAGTCTGCTATGGGCGTGACTGTGCCTCCTCGCTCAGCATGGCTGACTGATACTCATCCTCCATCTTGGATGAAGCTATGTCTCCACCTGCTTCTGGCACTGGCAATGAATCCTCATTCTCATCCTCTTCCTCCTCAATGTCATCCAGCCTGAAACCAAATCCACCCCCTCCTCCATAGCCTGCCTTTCCAAATTAGTGATGTCAGTGTCGGAAAACAATGGAGGCTGCTCCTGTGATGTCCAATCACTGTAAGGATCTATATCATCCAAGTCAATTGGACCACCTTCTAGTTCCTCTACCTTCCTTACGTGCAATCGAAGATTATATTGCACGTAGACAAGGTCATTGAGTCGTTTCTGCGCTAACTTGCTCCTCTTCTTCGTGTGGATTGCTTCTAACAAGCTCCAATTGTGCTCACAATTGGATGAACTGCAAGGATGACATAAGACTCTGAGGGAAATGTTTTTGAGATGTGGGGTGTTTCCACCCCAATTTTGCCACCAAGCATCTGCAAAATAAATAAAATGGAAAAGTTAGAAAGCAAAGAGAAAAGAGAAAACATAATTTATCAATCATTTTAGATCCCAAAATCCAAATGGCAAATGTTATACCTGGGGTTTGAGTGGTTCTTCCTCTCCTAGCTAGCTCTGAAGAGAATAGCTTACCCCTTCCTCCCTCATAATTTTGGAGCTCACTCACAATGAGGTCTCTCCCCTCAACATCGGGTACCATCCTCTCAATGCATGTATTGAGGCCCTCCATGATTTCTCCATTCAGATCTGAGTAAGAACCCGCGAACCTAAAACGAGGGTTGAGGAAGTACCCTGCTGCATGAATGGGTTGGTGGAGCTGATTGTTCCACCTCCTATCAACAATTTCCCAAATGGGATCAAATTTGAATCTATCCCCCTTGTAGTAATTTTTGATAGACTCCTTGGCCCTATCAATGGCCTCTTAAAGATATCCCATTGGGGTTTTATCCCCATCCACCAAGCGAAGAACTCAAACCAAGGGCTCTAACACCTACAATTGAAAAATACAAATTACAAAAAGATTAAATAATGAAGTTACAAATTAGTAATGAGAGACTTGAATCAAGAATAACTAAAATTTAAAAATTAAAGTTTTGAAGTAACAACCTTCACAATCTCTGCAGCCCTTTGTGCAAATTGGCTGTTGAAGACTATGCATGCGACAACCTCTCCTTCAGGCTTCTTTGAA
The DNA here is from genome assembly GCF_030272615.1 of Cryptomeria japonica. Taxonomy (NCBI): domain Eukaryota; kingdom Viridiplantae; phylum Streptophyta; class Pinopsida; order Cupressales; family Cupressaceae; genus Cryptomeria; species Cryptomeria japonica. The sequence goes on from NC_081415.1 coordinate 539,140,468, forward strand.
TAAGGTGAGTTAAGCCATTCTCCACTCACAAACATTTGTTTCAAAGAAGTTAGTGCAGCAAGAAGGCTTTGCAACGTCAAGAAAATTGTTGCAAACCTTGGGACACCAACTCTCACCAAATCTTTCCCTTGGGTGTGCTGTCTCATCAAATTTAGGACCCAAGGGTGATTGTAAATATATTTGGTGATCCTCCTTGCATCTTCCACAACTGGAGTCACCCACTCAAGTTTTCCTATGTCCTCCAAAAGAAGGTCAAGGAGCTGCACAAGGTGTCCAAAAAAGAGTGGGGTACCTCTCTTGGAGGATTCTTCCTACAAAAGAAGAATTTATTCTTAAGAAATATGCCACCAAGTAAAACAAAGCCACAACAAATGCAAATATTGCTAATGCCTAAAGGTGATAATTTAAAAGGATTTTACTTGCTGACACATATGCTGCTGCATTATCTGTGATGATTTGCACCACATTCTCTACCCCCACCTCCATGATGACATGCTCCAACATTCCAGCCAATGTTTCTGCATTTTTCACCTTGCTGGAGGCATCAACAGATTTCAAGAACACTACATTCTCCTTGCAAGCAACCAAAAAATTGATGATGGTGCGGTTCTTGCCATCTGTCCACCCATCAGAAAGAATGGTGCAGCCATAATTTGCCCATTCAATTTTTTGATCCTCCATCACTTCTGTTGCCCTACCAACTGAATTTTTGAGCAACTTGTAAGTGCAAAGTGAAATTAGGTCTTAGTACACAATTTTGATTTAATAAACAAGAAATCTAAAAAATAATTAAAAATGAAATCAAGTGGACTATGTAGTAATTTACTAACCTCCCACTCAAATCCTTGCGAGAAGGGGCCTTGTACCCCTTTCTAGAAACTGTCATAGCAGTTACCAAATTCAGCCAATAAGGATTGTCGGCCACATTGAATGCAACATTGTTGAAGTACCAAAAATCAGCTACTGCAATGTCAGTTTTCTCATGTACCCCCTTATTCCATCTAGTGGCCTCTAATGATGGTTGTGCTCCAGGTGTGTTCCTGGGCACAAAATAATCTCCTATGGACCTTGATCGTGATGATGGAAGTGGAACAGTGCCAGGTACTCTACTAGAGGAAGCAGAAGCAATGGGCGAGGTGGTGGTGGGTTTGTGGATACGTGGGCCATGCCGAGAGCCCACTATGCCCTCAAGTGCTTCTGGTTCCTCTTCAATGTCAACAAAAACACCTTGAGATTCAGCTATGGCTGATCTTCTGGCTAGCTTTGCCCTCTCCCTTTGCAATTTCTTCTCTTCCCCAGCTGCAAGTAGGGCATTCATTTGTCTTTTTATTTCTTCATTGCTCCCAGGGCATGCTCTAGCATCATGCCTGTCTATTCCTGCAAGGTGGTATTTGAGGCGGTTGATGCTTCCATGAAGTATTTTCTCACACTTTATGCATATAACTGACCCAGGATCGGGTCCCTCATAGGCATACCTCCATGCCCCATCTCTAGCACCTCTAGGATGTGTGCCTATATATCCAGATGGGCATGGATCTAGTGGCCATTGCTCCCTTGCCATGATTAATGCTTACTTAACCTACACATAGGAAGTGAAAAAAAAATTAACATTTTAGTTAAACAATTTAGCAAACTATCTACATTAGTTTAAATAAAATTAGAAATCATTCAAAGTTTTTTTAAAAAAAAAGTAGGGTTTGAATTTTTTTTTGAAAACTAGATTCTTCAAAAAAATTGTGAAAATTCAACAAAACTTGTCAAATCTAGTGTTAAATCTTGTGCAAATAACTTAGCAAGGATTTAGACTACCTAGGAATCATTTCTAATCCATCTAAATGCAACAAAAAATAAACAAACTGTTTTAAAAAAGCATAGAAAAAAAATTAAAAAACTAACCTGGGAATCTGATTTTCCTTTCAAATCCCCTTCAAGTCCCCTTCAAATCCACTTGGAATCACTCAAAAATCACTCCAAATCACCTTCCAAGTCACTCCAAGTCAACTTCCCCCTTCTCAGCCCAAAACCCTATCAAAAAACAAAAAATGAATTCTATTTTTGCCGTTTTTGGTTTCATGGAAGCAGACGGGAGAGTTTTTAACTTGGACTCGCTGAGTTTTTGCCAAAAACTTGCCAAAAACTCTCCAAAACCTCGTTTTCCGTGAGTAGTCCATCTATGGGTGATATGTATGCTTCTTGCTTTAAGTAAATTCATGTGTATATGACTTAATGTGTTATGTGCTACGTGTATTCACATGTATGCTTCGTGGCTTAAGTGATTTGATGTGTATACCTAATATTGTTTGACTTAAGTAAATTCACGTTTTCTCTACATGCTATATGCTCAATGAAAGTGAATTTATGTGCTTTATGTGCTATGTGTATTTATACGTATATGGGTGCATACCTCTACACTAAGTCACAGGATACGGCGATTTACATGGATGAGGTTTGAATTTAATCGAATTTCAAACTTCTATAAAAAAAATCGAATTTAATCGAATTTACTCTATAAAGCATTGCTATCCGCCTCTAAACACAACTCAGCTGGTCGTGGGTATTCTTTGTATATGCTTTGTATCTATTGGGTCATGGGTGTCTGCAACTGCTGGGCCGCCCTCCGATTTTCTCCAACAAGGGTCACTATTTTGATAATTTATTAGAAGTATACATATATTTAAAAATAAACAAAATTATAGAAGGCGAATTTTATCCGAATTTTTTTTTGAATTTTTCCCTTGTCGAATTTCATCCAAATTTCATGGCTGTCGAATTCGAATTCGAATTCGAACCTTGTGACTTAGCCTCGACATGTATACATGTGCTTATGTGTTTGAGCCATGCCTCTCATGTTTCCAGTATAATTTCCTCTGTGTGTCATCCTAATGTATAGCTGGAATAGGCACCATATTAATGTGTTTCAACAAGTTTATTCCATGAGTGCTTCATTGGTACTTATTGAATATTTTTAAAGATCATATTCTGGTATTTAAATTAAAATGGGGTCATCAAGACATTTCTTTTGGCAAACATGAGTCATATGACAATGTCATTGAAATTTATAGGGGATATATCGGAGGATAGGAAGGAAGATAGTGTGACAAATGCTCAAACTCTACAAAGTGATAGTGTAAGAACTTGACTTGTATAGCAAGCTCGCCCGTAAATTAGCATAAAAGGAAACTCATGACAACGATAGCAAAGTCATGAGAACCATGTAGGGAGCAATCTATAATAACAGTGGTATTCATTTTTCTAGTAACATCCGGTACTACTTACTAAAGATATAGATCCCCTTGAAGAATAAATCTAAAACCCTTCCTCACTTCAGGCTCTCATTTAGTTCAAGGGTACTTAAGTATATTGGAGAAGATATTGTTGGATGAGTACAAGTGCATACAGAATTCGATTAGTAATTTTATCGCTTCCATCAGTAAAGGACATGTTGAGCAACGCCAACATTGTTTTCCTCCCAAAAGTGTCAGTCAGCAAGTACAGATCAATTTTTTTTGGATAAAACACCAACGGATAATTGCATTGAATAAGAATCTGCCTTTGTTCCTTAAAATTTAATATGACAATAACAGTAGGCCATCAATGGGACTAATATTTTCAAGCTCAAGCGAGTAATAGGATTAAGTTGAGAGAAGAAAGATGATCAATCCAAATCAGTCCTTTACAATTACTAGCAATGAGAGAAGAAAGATGAGAGAAAACTTGTGTTGCAAATTCTCAATATCTTGGTTAAATTAGAGTTGCGCAGCAGATGCCACTTATATGGAAAAACTTGGATAAAATTGACAATTGCTTGAGGACAAGCAACTTGAGTAGGGAGGGCTGTCATATCCCCATCCTATACCAATCAGTAGTGCAATCCAAACATAATTAATCCTCTAAAATGTAATGATATTCATGCCCTATCTGAATATATTTAATGTTTGTATATATATAAATACACACACACACATACACACACATATATATTACTTATTGTTTATTCAGTTAAAGATATAACTTATTTAGTATTAAGTAATCAAACTCATAAAATAATAAACATATTATTAATATGTCCTTATATATTATTATTATTAATCACACAACCATACAATAATTAATTAATGGATATAATAATTTATGTATACAACATTAATATATATCCAATAATAATTAATTAAGGTTACATATGCGGATTCAAGAATACCAATTAAGGAAAGACTTATATAATACTCCCTATGTTAATTAACAAAGAAATATTAACAAAGCAACCAATAATAATAATGAAAGCTAACTAGGAGTTTCGGGCTTTTTAAGGCAAGTAACTGTTAGAGGGAGGTGTGACCTTTATTAAAGCCACATCTCTCCCCAAAGAGACATCGGACAACTATAAGTCTATAAGTAAAGGCCGATACTGCACACAGGGGGAAAATATGGAGGGAAAAATGATTAAGACTGATCATTCAGATCATATTAGAAATATCATGAAGTTACAGGCAGTAACATCCTTGTTCTCGACAGTATGCACAGGGGATGTGCTTATTACGTATGCTTTATATATGAAGCCTGATAATGTTTTTATGCAGAATTTAATAGTAATATTAATATATGAATATTACTATAAATATAGTATGCATAGTAATATTTATAGACTGCAATATGTATGGCGGTCATATTTAATATCATATATAGTGACATGTCAGATCTGTCTGCCTTTACAGCCACTAGATAGACTAATAATTACTGTTTAGGCAATGGTGGTGTTAATAATTTATATAATAGATAATATTATTTGATTCATTTATTTATGTATATGTATATAGATATAATGTTTGATCAGACAAATAACAATATTAGATTGAAAAATCAGTATAATAGTGGAATTACTTAAAAATATTCCTGCCTTTACTACCAGTAACTAAGGAGAGGTGATGGACTTGTTTCCAAGAGGGGCAGTCTAAATCCAGTCAATAGGTTGTTTCCCAAGAGAGGGTGGGGATCAGCGACCCGATAACCTTGAGGACAAGGTCCAAAATGGGGTAAGGGCTTGGATCTGTAAACTTTGAGGGAAGCCTATTGAAATTGGTATCAAAGCGCTTGGCAACATAGTCATTCTCTTCCTCTTAGACTGGAGTAATGCAAGGGTTAAAGGTTATAATTGTTGAAGTTAATCATCTTAAATTAATTAATGAACAATTTACTTATCAAACAATCAAATCAATAGAATATGGAATGGCACACATTTGATTATTGTTGTTGAGCCAGTTTCTTATTTTAACTAATCTAAATCATATTGAAATAAGATTAATTATCATTGAACAGGGGACATTACAAATGAGGTTCTCTTCTCCCTTTTATATCTCATTGTTGAGGGAGTCACAACTTATCCTTCCATGTCTTTTGACCATTCATTAACTTAATTAAATTTTAATTAATTATATTCTTTAATATTTTAATTTAATCTCTAAAATTTTAATTTAATTATTATTATTTATTATTAAATTCTATTTCAAAGTGGGGACATTACAGTACAACATACTTAACCAATGGATTATGCAATTTTTTTGTGGCACACCTTTCAGTTCTTGAAATTGAGATGGTAATAAAAAGTTGGAGAAGGGTGATAAATAAAGATTTATAACTTCATTCATCTATTATCACATGATATTTTAGTACTGAAAAATAAACAACAATTGTAATTTATTGAAAAAGGATCACATCACAATTGCTAGAAGCATAGTTGAAAAACTTGGACTTGGCAAAATCTTGGGAAGGCCCAAAAATACAACTCGGAAAAAGCTTGGTGAAAATTCAGCAACTTAAAAATTTGCTTAAATTTCATTAGAAACACATTTTTTGGCAAAATTCAATGACGAGATGCATCCAATCAGTCAATAAATGAGTACATAAAATAAACAAGATAAATCTAGTTATATTTGATTGATTTTAATGCAAATTGGGTGCAAAATACGTTCATCACGTGGAATGCTAATGGCTGAGAGTCTGAAACAATATGAAAAATAGCAAATTGCTTTTGTAAAACTAAAAGTAAATACTAGGGGAGAGGTAGAACTAGAGGGTCTAGTCCTAGGAGTCCGATGTGGCTCCTTCACCTCACCAAAACGAGGTTGAGGGTAGCACCCCTCGTGGTGGTTTGTGGGAGAGAGAGAGAGAGAGAGAGATAGAGTTCGGGGTAGATAGAGTGAGTGAGATAGAGAGAGCGAGAGAATGTTGATAGGAGCCTAATGATTACTGAAATTTGACTAAGGCTGAAAATTTATCAGATCTTCTAAAACCTAGAATTTGCATTAACTCTTAGAAATCTGAAACCACTCTCAAACATCCTACCAATATATACATGAAATATAACTTAAAGTATAAGTCTTTCTTATACTTAATTGTTATATTTCATGTATATATTCTGATGAAGAGAATGAGACTGACTTGAAAAAAAAATTAAATAATTTTTTTACTCATTTGGGCCTCTTTTTTTTATGCAGCCGAGTTTTTGCCACAGACTCATTGAGTTTTTTTGAAAAACTCACCAAAAACTCAATGACTTTTTCTGAAAAACTGTGCTAGTTTATGGCGTAAATACTCGCCAAGAAGAAACTCGTGAGTATTTCAAGACTCAGCGAGTCTTGCATCTATGACTAGAAGTTGGATTTCTTATAGTAAAATTGGGTCACTTGCTTGAAAATGTCATCTATAATAATCTCTTATAAAATGATGTCTGTTATTTGGCTCATTACATATTCATTGAAAATTCTTGAAGATATTTAATTCTGGTCTCCAACATTTGAAGGAAGTTGTATTATCATTTAAAATTTCTGTACTTATTACATTATTTGTTGAATAGGAAGTTTCTATATTTTTTCTGGGGAAACATTATGAAAGTTTGTAATGTAACTTACCATAATTAGTGTATGCAAGTTCCTATTTGTGGAATCTCTCTATTTTCAAAAAACAATACATTGAACTGTGTCAAATTCATTTCAGGAAATTCTAAAATTGATTATGTAAAAATAACATGGGAGGAAAACAAGCTAGGAGATGAGGTTGGAAAGAATACACAAAATGGTGAGCTTGTGGTCACTGTTGATTTATCAAGAGACTGTAAAACAGGAGAACAATGGAACTTACTTCTAAATGCTTGTGAGGCAATTATGGATCTCATTGATTGGCAACGTAGTGTTCCAGAGAGTATCTACGAAGTATGGCATAGCATTGGAATCGATGCTGCCCGGTCATGTTGTTTGCAGGCAAGCTGCTTATTCATTCTTTGAACTAAGAGCTCTTGCATGTATTATATTTATGCCAAATTTTATGTTGAGTTTCAGTCACCTTTAATTTATGCAGAGGCTTGGGCATGTTGCTAGAGCGATGGATAAAGCCATACATAAAGAGCATTTGTGCTTGACAGTAGACTGCCTATCTGTTACTGGAGTGTTTCATGGTTTGACACCCACTGCTCTTAGTAAACAGCTAAATCAAACTTCAACTTCTGCTCCTTTTGTTGAAGGATTTTTCACGGTGAGTCAAATATACCTAATCTAGACTATACATTTGTTTCTTTTGCTTGATTATCTTTCCCTCTTTATTTTAAAGCACATGTTAAATATTATTCAAGGTTGATGTTAGTCATTTTTCAGATTAAATTTTGCAGAAACCGAGAAAAAACTTTTTGGAAGCAGCTAAGAAGAGTTCTTTGGACAATCTATCTGGGACTTTGGATTCACTGACATGGGGTAAAGTTCCCTCAATTGGCACTGGCATGTGTTTTGATATTCTACTGAATGAGAAGGTATGATTTCATTTTTTATGACATTTCACAATGAAGGAAACATTTTCCTATAAGCTATAGCAATGTAAATGTTTGATGTGCAAATGATAATGTTTCCTATGATAACTAACTAAAATGAAAGAATACCTCGTTTCTCTTTCCTTGTACATAAGGTTTATATTTACAATCTTATGAGAGAAAACCTATACAAATAAAAATAAAAATCAATATACTCCAAATAACATCACTTAGATGGCTGGAGGATTAGGACAGTTGAATTGCTACTAATAAAAATGACAAAATTAAAAGATGTATTTGTTGCCTGTGTTGTAAAAAATTGCCTCTGATCATACCACTAATTGATTTTTGATATTGGTTTATATTTTTAGGAACTGTTTATTATGTACATGTCTACAACAGCAATAATTAGGAGTAGGAACTTGCAAACGGAGAAACTGTGGACTTCAAAAACAAGACAAGTACAATCTTCATGATCAAGAAAAAGTATACAAGTAAAACAATTAAGCTCCAAATAATATGTTTAGATGGCTTGAGGTCTATGGCAGTTAAATTAGTAATAATAAAAATGATAAAACTAAATCATTTAATTGTAGCCTTTGTTGTAAAAGCTTGCCTTGTAATGCCCCACCAGAAACCCTAAAGGAAAAACATCACAATCTATGCTACTAAGGGTGAAATAATTTTTTTTTTTTAAAGAACAAGTGCTTGAATTAAACCATAGCACATCTAATAACACAGTGGAAGTCTTACTCCTGAATTTCCTAAGGGTCACCAACGATTATTACTTCGTAAATTATATTAACACCACGGAAAAACCTACTGTTCAGCTTATAGGAAAATTAAACGTTTAAGATAAAATTTCCACAATGAAAGAATTCAAAGTACTCCAAAACAATCATTTAATATATACAAAAGAAATAAGTAACTGAAATAGCATACATTACAATGTTTCTTTGCTTTACAATATTCGAAAATACATGTTTTCAAAAAACTTACATCATGAGTTAAAATGTTACATAAAGTTTCGTTTCAAGACCTCAAGTTTTCAACTGAACAATGGTTACGAACAAGAGCTGGTACATGAACCACAAACCAAGAAGCTCAGCGAAGTCCTTCCTTGCCTAAAGATACATTCCAGTACATCCGATGGGAAGTGACACTACCACCCGACCATGTGATTCCGGAAAGGAACCACCCCACCATGCTGGAGATAGTAGATAACCCTCAAGCAAGCAAAATAAGACAAGTACGAAAGGACTACATGACTCCACACACATCCATGTGACCCAACTCACAAAACACTAGTGACTCTAGGGAGAAAGTGTCATCGCATGTCTTACGGTGGCTACCATGGTACAGCCTCCTTAGGTCCTAGCCCCCATCCTGGGATATCCTGGTAACCTCTCTCGAACCTCCGATTCCAACTAAGTCTCATGCGGACCCTACCTATCCTTTCATGAAGACAAGGTGGTAAGTTTGCCATTCCAGGCCTTCTCGCTACATTATGAGCCCTGTACTAGCACTCACCTATGTGCGAGGCACATTATTTTATTTAACATTTATTCTACCCTCCCCTAATCATTTATTAGGTTATCACTTTCTTAACCAACTTCCGACGGGTTATCCTATCACCACTTCAGGCACGACCCCCGCTCGAAAGCCACTCTCTCTCTTAGGACACTACAGGATAGTTCTCTCTTCGGAACTCTATGGCGACACAGACAACCATACCTAATCTTGACATACCTCAGATGAAAGATACATAATTACTAACCTAAGGTTGACCATTTGGACCAACTCACAATGGCTCATTTCCTTTAGGTTATACATCTAAATATCTGGCCAAAACACAGTAACACAAGACATACTGACAACATGACTCAATGTACTTAACTACAACCACCATATAATGTTATAAACAAGGCAATATTACGTAAAAACATCTAACACACAACTAACTTGTAGTACGAATATACGTTGCCAAGACACGAAGAATAGTTTAGACGGCATAACTCAGAATTTAACACTTAATAACATGTTTAAGAGTTCAATTACTCTTGTTAACTACCATAGGTAAGCAACCTCAATAATTTCCACTTATACCATAAACTAAGATCAAAATAGATATATTTATTTCTTCAAAGAAGTCTTACAAGAAGACATAATACATTTCTCAATAGAATAATGTCTTTATTTTTATTATTATTTTTTTTTTGACACTAGAGTGTTACATCACTCTTTCGAGAAAAACGGAGAAGTGCACTCGTTAGACTCTACAGGATCTGAAGTAGTATAACCTTCAGATTCGCTTTCACTCAGGGGAAAGTACCCCACGGACTCATTATCACATAAGGGGGTATACCCCTCCAACGAGTTAGAACTTACAACTATCGGCCTTACTAGCGAGCACTCTAGCTTAGGTTCTTTTCCTTTTTCAACAGTAACTTCTATAGTTGGACTCTGAGGAGGACCTTTTTCTATCTCTTTGCTCTCTTCAGGAGCTGGGTTCTCTTCAGTAGGGTTGTCATCCACAATAGGCTTGACAGGTGTCAGAGAATCTTTCTTGACTTTCAAGTAATGAGCATATCCAGCTACGGATTTGCGAGCTGTCTGTTTGACACGCACCATCTCTGTAACGTATCAACAGTAAGCCATTACTTCCCAAACTCTCCTAGAGCAACATCTAATAAATCTTAACAACGAGGCTTGAACGCAAACATAATTCCTTTTATAAAATAATCAAGTGTACAATATGTACAAAATTTCCACAGCTATAGCTATAATACAATTACACTTAATGTTCTATTATTTTTCACGAACTAATCCAAACAATAATTTAATCCTTTTACCGAAAACATAAACTAGACCATAAACATTACTTATCACTAAGGCTTATAAATAATAATGTTCCAAAACTAAATATATTCCTGACCTTTTTCGGTGTTAACCCGTATGCAAGATCTCTCCATCCTTCTCTTGAACGATAGCGTGCCTTGCGGACCTTATCTCCAATAGACACCAATACTCTATCCCAAAAACCAACTCTCTTTGATTCTTCCTAAAATATTCTCTCTATCTCTCTATTTTACTCTATCTTTCTCCTCTATTCTAATTCTATCCTCTTGAGTTCACCATCCTCCCTTCGATGCAAAATGAAATTCTCTCCCTACTTCCTTACTCCCCACCTCTATTTATACTAGAATTACCCATGACTTCTCCTATGTCTAAGGCTCGGTTATGGAATTGATGAGGAGTCTTTTAATGAATTACTTTCAGTTTCATCTTCAATTAATCTCCACTCTTCAGTTATATGCCAAAAATCGTGGTAGACTGATACAAAGGATGGAAGGATCAGCAAGTTACAAGCAACTGTCAAACACGTAAGTTTTTGTCATGGGCGAGATAATAGTCCTCGCTGCCAAGTCGCCTTAGTCTTATGTCACATATGCCTCACATTAAACTTACCACTCGGTGTCCCTTCCTACATAGTTTCCATTATCGCCATGAAGAATTGGTTCAAAACAAACTGTTTTTACTATGCCTCCACCGCATTTACCAACGTGCAGTTTGGTTCCATCGCGAAGGAGGAGTGTTGGTTTAGTGTGTTGAACAGCGAGAGGGGAGGGGTGTCATTGTTTGCTGCATTGGCATGACCAAAGGAAGAGAGGAAACGTGCGGGCTATGAGGGAGGAGGGTTATAGTGTAAACCAATTTATAATATAAAGGGTGGTAAGGGAGGGGTCGGTATTACCAACGACCAGCCTCCTCCCTCATAGCCCGCACGTTTCCTCTCTTCCTTTGGGTTCTTATGGAGATGTGTTGGGGATGGATTGGCTATCTTCTCATAATGCTCACATAGATTGTCGCAAGAAGACAGTGGAGTGTTTAGATGACTTTGGTAAGGAAGTGAAAATTGTTGGAGTTCAAAGACCAATATCCTTACATATGATCTCTGCTATGCAACTTAAGCGGTGCATGCGTAGAGGGTGTCAGCTTTTTGCAGTTACTCTTGAGGACATGGATGAGTTAAAGAGTCGAGAAATCGCTCTTGATAGTCACCCTATTCTTCAAGAGTATGCTGATGTATTCCCATTGGATATTCCTGGTATGCCTCCGAAGAGAGACATAGACTTTCACATTGATTTGGTTCCTGGTGCAGAACCTATTTCGAGAGCTCCATATCGGATGACCACTCAGGAGTTGAGTGAATTGAAGTTGCAACTAGAAGAATTGTTAGCCAAGGGATTCATTTGTCCTAGTGTTTCTCCTTGGGGTGTGCTTGTTATCTTCGTTAAGAAGAACGATGGTTCTCTTCGGTTATGCATTGATTATCGACAGCTGAATAAGGTAACCATCCGTAATCGATATCCTTTGCCTTGTATTGATGATCTTTTTGATCAGGTAAAGGGAGCCAAGGTGTTCTCTAAGATTGATCTGAAATCTGGATATCATCAGTTGCGTATCTAGGATGCAGATATTCATAAGACAGCGTTTTGCACTCGTTATGGTCACTATGAGTTCACAGTAGTACCATTTGGGTTGATGAACGCGCCTTCAGTTTTCATGAGCCTCATGAATGGGGTTTTTCGCACCTACCTTGATCATTTTGTCCTTGTGTTTTTAGATGACATATTAATTTATTCTAGAACTATGGAAGAACATGAAGGTCACTTACGACAGGTAATGCAGTGCTTGAGGGAAAATCAACTTTATGCTAATTTGGCAAAGTGTGACTTTTTCCAGTCGGAGGTGAACTATCTTGGTCGTATTGTTTTAGGGGAAGGTGTATTCGTGGATCCTTCAAAGATCCAAGCCATTGTTGATTGGCTAGTGTCGACCAACGTTTCAGAAGTTCGGAGTTTTATGGGTTTGGCCGGATACTACCGTTGATTTGTTCAAGGCTTTTCCTGGATAGGACACCTGATCACTTCTCTACAGCGGAAAGGGAAGAAGTTTGTTTGGTCAGAACAATGTGAGTCAACTTTTTGTACCTTGAAGGAACTCCTTGTCAGTGCTCCGATTTTGGTAGTTCCTGATCCATCTAGAGATTTTATAGTATGCACAAATGCCTCTTTGGAAGGTATAGGTGCAGTGCTTATGCAAGATGGACGAGTGGTTGCTTATGAGTCTCACAAACTTAAGAACCACGAGTTGAACTATCCAGTTCACGATTTAGAGTTGGCAACTGTAGTTCATGCTTTGGTTAGATGGCGACATTTTCTGTTGGGACGTCGGTTTGAACTGCATAGTGATCACCCTAGTCTGCAGTATATTTTCACACAACCGAATTTGAATGCTCAACAGCGGAGATGGATGGAATTCCTCCGCGAGTACGATTTTGAGGTTCGATACATTCAGGGGAAAGAGAACGTAGTGGCAGATGCTTTGAGTCGTAGGCGACACGAAGTTTCGGCATTGTCCCTTGGAGTTGACTTGAGAGAGAGGATTCTCGGAGTTCTTCCTCAGGATATTTGGTATCAGAGCCAAGTTTCAACACTGGGTACTCTGGGTTTGTAGTGTGCCTATTCAACTTGACCTTTCATTTAGGTCTTAACGTTTGTGTGTTTAGTGTTCTTAATTGTTGTATGCCATTGGTAATTGTTACGTTTATTACGTCTATAAGAGTAAAGAGTAGTTTTGGTATTTGGAGGAAAAAGAGTCAAGTGATCTAGTGACTTAATGTTGTTTATAAAGGATGAGTTAATATCATGGTATAAGTAGATATGAATCTCATCAGCATGTTAGTTTGATAATTGCGTCTCGATCGTTTGAATATATGTATAGACATTATATACACGGGGGGCGATTGTCAATTATAGGTAGTTATTTGAATAAAGATTAAGTGATTGAACTATCATTAGATAATATCGCCAATTCGAACTATTATGTTGAGAAGATACATGTATATAAAATTAGAATTATTAAAATGTCACATATAATATACTTTTCGAACATGTAATATATATATCTAAACCAATTGTTTAAATATACATATGAAAAGCCGTTAATTATAAATATTGAAAAATCAAAATATATATTTAAATTTGCTAAGGAGGGATTAAGGGTTGAATGTTTAAATAGAGGTCATTAATTAATTATTAAAATATAATAAAGAAATTATAATTAAACAAATAAAACAAATTTTATTTAAAAGGTGGTGGTGGGGATTATAGTGTAAACCAATATATAATATAAAGGGTGGTCGATATTACTATCGACCACCCCCCTTAATAAAGGGAGGGGTCGGTATTACCACCGACCACCCTCCTCCCTCATAGCCCACACGTTTCCTCTCTTCCTTTGGTCACACCAACGCAGCAAACAATGACACCCCTCCCCTCTCGCTGTTCAGCGCACTAAACCGCCACTCCTCCTTCGTGATGGAACCAAACTGCACGTTGGTAAATGCGGTGGAGGCATAGTAAAAACAGTTTGTTTTGAACCAACTCTTCATGGCGATAATGGCGACTATGTAGGAAGGGACACCGAGTGGTAAGTTTAATGCGAGGCATACGTGACATAAGAGTAAGGCGACTTGGCAGCGAGGACTATTATCTCGCCCATGACAAACACTTACGTGTTTGACAGTTGCTTGTAACTTGCTGATCCTTCCATCCTTTGTATCAGTCTACCACGATTTTTGGCATATAACTAAAGAGTGGAGATTAATTGAAGATGAAACTGAAAGTAATTCATTAAAAGACTCCTCATCAACTCCATAACCGAGCCTTAGACGTAGGAGAAGTCATGGGTAATTCTAGTATAAATAGAGGTGGGGAGTAAGGAAGTAGGGAGAGAATTTCATTTTGCATTGAAGGGAGGACGGTGAACTCGAGAGGAGAGAATTAGAATAGAGGAGAAAGAGTAAAATAGAGAGATAGAGAGAATATTTTAGGAAGAATCAAAGAGTTGATTTTTGGGATAGAGTATTGGTGTCTATTGGAGATAAGGTTCACAAGGCGCGCTATTGTTCGACAGAAGGACGTAGAGATCTTGCATACGGGTTAACACCGAAAAAGGTCAGGAATATATTTAGTTTTGGAACATTATTATTTATAAGCCTTAGTGATAAGTAATGTTTATGGTCTAGTTTATGTTTTCGGTAAAAGTATTAAATTATTGTTTGGGTTAGTTTGTGGAAAATAATAAAATATTAAGTGTAATTGTATTATAGCTATAGCTGTGGAAATTTTGTACATATTGTACACTTGATTATTTTATAAAAGGAATTATGTTTGCGTTCAAGCCTAGTTGTTAAGATTTATTAGATGTTGCTCTAGGATAGTTTGGGAAGTAATGGCTTACTGTTGATACGTTACAGAGGCGGTGCGTGTCAAACAGACAGCTCGCAAATCCGTAGCTGGATATGCTCATTACTTGAAAGTCAAGAAAGATTCTCTGACACCTGTCAAGCCTGTTGTGGATGACAACCCTACTGAAGAGAACCCAGCTCCTGAAGAGAGCAAAGAGATAGAAAAAGGTCCTACTCAGAGTCCAACTATAGAAGTTACTGTTGAAAAAGGAAAAGAACCTAAGCTAGAGTGCTCGCCAGTAAGACCGATAGTTGTAAGTTCTGACTCGTTGGAGGGGTATACCCCCTTATGTGATAATGAGTCCGTGGGGTACTTTCCCCTGAGTGAAAGCGAATCTAAAGGTTATACTCCTTCAGGTCCTGTAGAGTCTGACGAGTGCACTTCTCCGTTTTTCTCGGAAGAGTGATGTAACACTCTAGTGTCAAAAAAAAAAATAATAATAAAAATAAAGACATTATTCTATTGAGAAATGTATTATGTCTTCTTGTAAGACTTCTTTGAAGAAATAAATATATCTATTTTGATCTTAGTTTATGGTATAAGTGGAAATTATTGAGGTTGCTTACCTATAGTAGTTAACAAGAGTAATTGAACTCTTAAACATGTTATTAAGTGTTAAATTCTGAGTTATGTCGCCTAAACTGTTCTTCGTGTCTTGGTAACGTATATTCATACTGCAAGTTAGTTGTGTGTTAGATGTTTTTATGTAAGATTGCCTTGTTTATATGGTGGTTGCAGTTAAGTACATTGAGTCATGTTGTCAGTATGTCCTGTGTTACTATGTTTTGGCTAGATATTTAGATGTATAACTTAAGGAAATGAGCCATTGTGAGTTGGTCCAAATTGTCAACCTTAGGTTAGTAGTTATGTATCTTTCATCTGAGGTATGTCAGGATTAGGTATGGCTATCTGTGTCGCCATAGAGTTCCGTAGAGAGAACTATCCTGTAGTGTCCTAAGAGAGAGAGAGAGGCTTTTGAGCGGGGGCCATGCCCGAAGTGGTGACAGGATAACCCGTCGGAAGTTGGTTAAGAAAGTGATAACGTAATAAATGATTAGGGGAGGGTAGAATAAATGTTAAATAAAATAATGTGCCTCGCACATAGGTGAGTGCTAGTACAGGGCTCATAATGTAGCGAGAAGACCTGGAATGGCAAACTTACCACCTTGTCTTCATGAAAGGATTGGTAGCGTCCGCATGAGACTTGGTTGGAATCAGAGGTTCGGGAGAGGTTACCAGGATATCCCAGGATGGGGGCCGGGACCTATGGAGGCTGTACCATGGTATCCACCGTAAGACATGCAATGACACTTTCTCCTTAGAGTCACTAGTGTTTTGTGAGTTGGGTCACATGGATGTGTGTGGAGTCATGTAGTCCTTTCGTACTTGTCTTATTTTGCTTGCTTGAGGGTTATCTACTATCTCCAACACGGTGGGGTGGTTCCTTTTCGAAATCACATGGTCAGGTGGTAGTGTCACTTCCCATTTGATGTACTGGAATGTATCTTCAGGCGAGGAAGGACTTCGCTGAGGTTCTTGGTTCGTGGTTCATGTACCAGCTCTTGTTCGTAACCATTGTTTAGTTGAAAACTTGAGGTCTTGAAACGAAACTTTATGTAACATTTTAAGTCATGATGTATTTTTTTTGTAAACATGTATTTTCGAATATTGTAAAGCAAAGAAACATTGTAATGTATGCTATTTCAGTTACTTACTTCTTTTGTGTATATTAAATGATTGTTTTGGAGTACTTTGAATTCTTTCATTGTGGAAATTTTATCTTAAACGCTTAATTTTCCTATAAGTTGATCAATAGGTTTTTCCGTGGTGTTAATATAATTTACGAAGTAATAATCGTTGGTGACCCTTAGGAAATTCAGGAGTTAGACTTCCGCTGTGTTATTAGATGTGCTATGGTTTAATTCAAGCACATGCTCTTTAAAAAAAATAAAATTATTTCACCCTTAGTAGCATAGATTGTGATGTTCTTCCTTTAGGGTTTTTGGCGGGGCATTACATGCCTCTTATGATACCACTACTTGATCTCTAAATTTGGGTTATATTTCTGGGAGTCCTGTACTATCTGCATGTCTGGTAGTAACATTTAGGAACAAGAACTTGGAAACATAGAAAATGTTGATTTCAGAAACAAGATGAGTTGAAGTTTGGAACAAACTTGGCTATACTACTGGAAATTACAAGAATAAGTAAAACCAAAGGCATCAGGATATGAAATAGTGTGGGAACTTAATCCGATTATTAGAAATTGATAATACACAATAACAGTCATAAAAACCTAGACCTAGAATTGTATGTTCCTTGATACAAATTTAGAAATAGAGCAGACAGTATTATATCATAAGAATGACGAACAATGGAGAAGTGGAAATCATTGCAAAACTATATCTAATTTGAGGTTCCTTACAATTAAATAAAAAATATAACACATGATATTCATATCATGAGAACGATCAACTTTAAAAAATAAAAACTATTACAAAACTATATGAATATCCTTTTATCAGTCCATTCACATTTTGTTATTGTATCATGATTTATAGAAAAAAGTAACAAATGAAAATGGGAAAATGATAAATGGAGTGAATTAGAAAAGCTAAATGACTGTCTAAAATAGTAGTACAGAAATAGAATAATCAAGCATTTGGTTCTCAATCCACTGTGATGTTGAATCTCTTGTTTGTAATGCAAAAAGGTGAGAATGAAATGACTCAAGCACCTCCCATAACTCAAGGTTCACACAGGTTTGAAATGATTGTGAGCATCCACGGAAACAGTCAAAGATCTCAATTTCAAATTTTCAAGAAGAATAATTTTGATTGCAGTACAAACATTACTAGACATCTTAGCTGATAAATCCCTGGCAGAGTAAGAATTGCAGAATCAGGTTTTACACAAATTTGTAGTTTGTTTGAGAACAAAGTTACAGCTGAACCTGAGCTGTTTCTTTGCTGGTTTGAACAACATTATTATTACTTACAAACAATTTTTGTTTAAGTAGGAGATAATTTTCCACAGCAAGTCAAATTGTGATATAGCTATGAAGATTCAACTGTGTAGTTTTCGAGTGAAACTCATTGAGCCATGTTTCATGAGTAGTGGTTCACAAGAACCCATCTCCCATGGGAATGAATGGAACACTTAGCACTCATTTCATCTAGGTGAAGCATTGTGCCTTCCCAGGATGTCACCGATCCCAATATTACTCCAAGTCAAGCGTGCTTAACCATGGAGTTTCCTCCAAGATTAAGCCCATGCTCATTCTCAGGGGAGATGGGTTCTTGTGAACCACTGCTCATGAAACTTGTGTCAATTAGTTTGACTCGAAAACTGCACAATTGAATCCTACTAGCAATATCACAATTTTTTTTTTATCAAAGTCCTCGTTCTACTGGTGTTGAAGGTTCTTTGCTGCTATTCGAACTCACATCTGAGCTGTATTTCCTGTAATCAGCATGTTTCAGGAGGCAGAAAATTTCTTTCAGAATATTTGTTTTTGGGATGCTATTTCTATTCTCAATAAGGCAGATCTTACAGAACAAATAGCAGATTCTCCCACTATCAACAGCGGAGCATAGCATTTCCAACATAACGCATAGAGTATATATGTGAGATCAAGAACAGAGCATAGCAGATTTTATAGAATATTTTCATGTAGCAGTGATATAGATGAAGTGTGTAGACCCCGTATCTGAAATCTGTAAGCAGATAACTGCTGAAGGACCAAATGAAAGGAGTCGCTTCAAGGGAGCAGTCTCCCAAAGGCAGTAAGGTAAGATCAAAGCTCACCACTTCATGTCTAACTTTTCACTACCGAGCTCATCTATATAGAATAGATCAGGTTGGGGATATCCCAATGCCTGATGAAACTGTCTAACTAGAAATTGTAAAATCTTCAAACTCTGAGTAAGATATGACTAGTCAATGCTTATGTGCTCCATAGGTTGGCTACTCCATAACCCAAAAAAGCTTAATGACATGCAGGCAGTTGGGGTCATAATATGCTTTTTGCCTTCAGGAAATGCTCCCCTGCAATGCTTGTCAAATATAGATGTTCATGAAGAAACTGCTTGTCTTCCCATAAATTGTTCACTAACAACACATGTTTCTATTTGATGAGATACTCCGACTTTAGCCTTTTGTTCAACTTATTTATTCACCGTTGTAAAACTGCCTCCAACTCTGAGATTATCTTTCCCTCCAAGAAATTATTTGCCCGAGAAGCTAAGAAGCCACATGATAGGTCTCTCACCATCCACCCTTACTCCTCAAAAAACATAAAGAAGTGAAAATGATCTGTAAGTGGGACTCATCAAAACACAATATTTTTGTTTCTGAAAGTTTCAGGATTATTGTTGTAATTTGTATTTTGCATATTGGTTCTCTTTGAAATGTGTTTTTGAAAGATTCAACATCTCATATGAATGGGTATGACTCTAGAGAAAATCCTAATTTTTTTGACATATCATGAATTTGATTTCAAACGCTATCAAAGAATCATCAACCATGACAAGAAGCCTATCAAGGGGATTTCGTCCCAAACTGCCACTTGGATCACTTAAACAAAATAGAAGATGATGATGGTAACAAATCACTTAAAATGATGCTTTGAGGGCAATATGCATTTTCTTCAATTTTTGTATGTATTCAAGCTGTCTGTATTGAATATGTTAATAGGTGTAAGGTTTATGTGGTTTTGTGGAATTTTATACATTCTCTTCAAGTCTGCCATCTTCCCTCCCATTTTATTTAAAAAAAGAAATTATAGTGGTGTCCAAAAAAGGCACAGTAGTTCAGCAAAACTTGAAAGTACATCCAATTATAATAGAAAATTGTAATATGCCTTTTAGGGATAGACCTGAATTTTTCCCCAAAATAACAATTCCAACAATAAAATTTATTTACGAATAGTATTCTATAATAAAATTACATAATTGCAGTTCAATTTAGAGAAAACCATAATTAATTAACATCAAGCATTAATATCAAGGATCTAAGATCATATACAAATAATCCTTATTGAAAACAAAATATCCTGAATTCATTTTTATCCATTACATAGTTTATTTCCAATAGCCATGCATATTACGAATCTGATAGAAAAGCTTGATTGGGCGTTGGGAGACTGTTCTCCTCAACCAAGCCCAAGGGAACGAAATGAGACTCCAAGTTATTTTGCCCCTTGGCCTACAAGAATGACAAGACTGCCAATCCTTGCATCTTGGAGTTGGCATACTTGATGAGGGAACCGACAGTACTGCTTCATCTCCCTACCAAATGTTTCACATTGATTCCAAATATGATTTCCAATGGATGTTAGGTAAATAATTATTAATCCTATATTTCTTGTTAGGAGGCCGGGAGACTATCCTCCTCAACCTAGCCCAAGGGCACAAAATGAGCCTCCGAGTCATTCAGCCCCTTGGCCCACAAGAATGGCAAGACCACTAGTCCATTCATCTTGGGGTTGGCGTAGTTGATGAGGGAAGTTCAGTATTGCTGCATCTTCGTAACAGATTTATATGGGGATTAATACAATAATACTTCCATTCCAATTACTTTCCTTTATATAGACTGCTATTATTTTATTTCTCAATTCTTTTCTATGTCTAACTTGATTATTTCATTTCCTTCATTGATATTTGTTCTTATTTCTGCTGACTTCATTCATTTCTTGATGTCTTGGATTCCCCCTTAGTTTGGGAAGAAAAGCTACTAGCAATACTAGGAGCCCACAACATGACATGCAAGGTAAATATGGGACATATAGTCTTCCAAGTAATGTACAAAAAAGAAGCCATGCTTCCCATGGAGTACATGGTACCTAGCTTGAAAATAGCCATGGAAAATTTGATTGGGTGACAATGAGAGTCTCAACAAAAGATTCCTTAATTTGAACAAGGTAGATGAATATAGGATATTGGCAAAATGGGCAACCAAAATAATGCAAAAGAGGAGGAAATATTGGCACAGAAAACATATCTAGAGAATGAATGTCAAACTCAAGCAATATGTACAAAAATATAATGGTTGCAACAAAATCAAGTCAATAAAGTTTCAAATCATGTGGCTAGGACCACTCAAAATTTGGAAAATATTAGCAATTGGTCCATAAGGATAGAAACTGTTGCTGAAATGTTGATGAAGCATGTTGAAGATGGAACAGATGACTAGACTTCCATGCTCATGGGCTAGGAGGTGGAATGGAAGATCAGCCTTCTAGGCTCTTGGGCTTGATTGAGGAGGATGACCAACCTCCAAGGTGAACTAAGGGATGGAAGGGCGACCCACCTTCCATGGTCTTGCAATACAAGGGCGACTCACCTTCCATGCTCTTGTAGTACAAGGGCGACCAACCTTGAGATTGCAGTTTGCAAACGTTTTAACAAATTCCTAATGAGATTATTATCGGAATCCACGTTGGAGTGGCTATTGTCTTAATTAGATTTTTAATGAGTAATGTTTATATGATATCATGATGGAGACTAGCGATTAGTCAAAATAGATGCATCTTGGCTTATGATTTAATGCCAATTTCCAATGACTGATATTGTGTGCATGACCTAAATTAAGATTTATCTTGTAAAAGGGCATTTCAATTGGTAAATTCATGTTCTAAGATGTATTACATTTCTTATTTTTAATTGGAATTGATATTTTAGGGCAAAGTTTAGGAAATCCCCAAAGGGGACAATACACAAAGGTTATTACAGGAAAAGGAGAGGAAGCCAAGACAATTGCATGAAAGAGGAAAAATATACAAGCAAATTTATTTTTTGAAGGTGTTCCCATAGAGGAAGGCGATAGTGAAGAAGATGAGGGGGTTGAAATTATAGAAATGATTACATCACCCTCTGGCATCACACTTGCAGAACTTTCTCCAACTACTACACCAATGGAACTATCAAGGGAGCATTATAACACATAAATGTGTGGCTAAGTTTACTAGGGGTTCCCATTGAGGTTATGGAGTATCCTTGAGTGAGCCCTACACAAAAAATTGGACAACAACTAGATGGAAGTCTATAGCAGCCAAAGGGAAGCCTCTAATAGCTAGATATAATTCTTCAAAAGTTGCAAGAATAATCATAGTTGTATGTGGATTCAGAACTGTATGAGTGTCAAAGCCCTACCCATACTAGCGATTAAGAAATCACCATACAATCTAAGCCAAACCCTAGCGATCCATGGGGAACCATAGAGGATTTTTAGTTGATGGAATACATCATGAGTGAGGTGGTTGATATGGCAAGAAAGTTGGACAAAAGTCAACCTCCCTTGGTCCTAAAGGAGGTTCAAAGGATTCAATATTTTGTTGAGGGTGAGTGCCATGAAGACTTCACAAGAAATTTTCTCACTTATGGGTAGCCTACTATTGACACCTTGGAAATGAAGCACAATTGGCATCCTACAAGAATGGTCCCTTTGGTGGATTGGATGGTAAAGTTTTAGAAGCGTGTATTCTTTGAATCAAAATTTCATTGTTTGTACCTCATGCTACAAAGTGAAATCACCACTCACTGCAATATTGATGCACAGATTAATGAGTCTACATGTATCTCCCAAAATATAAGAAAAGAACTAGAGGGTCAAAGTTAGAGGTTCCAAGCATAGCTTGCACAACTAACTCTTTACATTGACTCAAAAAATTAAGGTGGTAGACAAGGAAAACGAACTTTCTCAAAAGGACAAAGAAATTGAGGACAAAGACAAACAAATGGTTGATAAAGATACGGAAATGATTGAATTGAAACTTGCTAATGAGAGGAAAAAGCCACTCATGGATGTTGTAATGGTTAAACCTTCTTAGAAAAAGGGATCTTTTGGTAGCTCATTATTTGGAGCAAAGAATGGAGGTGTACACACTACATATTGCTGCTTCTAAATGCTCAACTCAATCTTTAGTGTCTCCACAACTAGGGATATCTTCTTAGTTCTCACCCAACCCCTCAATAATCATGGTTTTGTCTACTTTCTATGATCTAGAAGATGACTTTTCTTGTAGGGGTGTGTGTAGATAGCTAAAATGTATACTAGTTATACTTTACAATAGTTATATTGTATAATTGGCAAGTGTAGGTATGACTCATCAATTGATTAAAGCAGTTTTTGTAGTTAGCGACAATTAGAACTCCTTGGCAAATGTTGCAAGTTTGTACTTCTCTTATAGGTGGAAAAAGGGACCACATTGTTGGAAGGGTTTTTTTCCTAACCCAAATTTGTATGAAGAGCATTGATGAAGAAAGAAACAATTGCTATATTTTCTCAATTAGTATGCTACTCTCTTGTTATTCTTGTATAAATAAGTCATGCATGTATAATTCATTTTATTGTGCTTTATTAATTGTACATATGTGGAGAATTCAAATAAATTTTAATGGTTTGGGATTTATAGGGTTTGATGGTGGATTTGATAGACTCGTACTCGTTAAAGACTCGACAAAAAAAAAACCCGTAGTTTTACAAAAAAACATCAAGAAATTAATGCATTTAGAGAACATAAGAGCCATAATTGAAACATTACATGTCATATATCTCCAAACACTCAATATTTGAAATTTCATCATTCATATTCATAGAATCATACTCATTACTCATAGTTTCAAACTCTAAAATGTATAATAGCAGCATAAGTTTATAAATGTTTACAAAATTACATATAATGATATGTTCAACTCCAAATATGAAAAACAACAATAAACAAACTAAAGAGAAGACTACATCTTCCTCTTTGCACTTTTCCTAATATAGCTCAATTTTTGAGGCCTTGAGCTAGAAGTAGTAGCAGTGGGTGTTGTGGTATCTAAATGGTGAGATGATTCTTCTTCTAAATGAAAGTCCTCATCTTCATCCTCCATTTCCTCCAATCTTGCTCCTTTTGCTTCTTGCGATGCTCCTCTCTGTATTTTTGCAAGTTCTTCAATAAGGAGGACATCATCACCATCATTTTGTTCATTCACGGTCCAAACTCCATAAGGATCAATTTCATCCAAGTCAATGGCCTCATGTGAAACACCCTCCACCTTTCTAACTCGAAGGCAAATGAAAGGCAAATGAATGGAAAAATGCAAAACAAATCACTTTTTAACGCTGCTGGGCGTCATAACTGGGTTGCGTGAGTCCCTGCAAAAGACTCGCGAGTCCGTGTAATTGACTTGCGCGAGTCTTTCAAAAAGACTCGCCTAAACTTGCCTCGTGAGTCCTTCAAAAAGATTCACCAGAACTTGCCTTGCGAATGTAATTGACTTGCGCGAGTCTTTCAAAGGGATTTGCTCAAGGAGGTACTAAAGGACATCAACCAGTCAAGTGATGAGGCAGCAGCCAGCAGAAAGGCAGTCTCCACCAGTTTGGTGCAACCCAAGGAGGAAGAAGATTCAAGCAAGATCAACAAGCCTCCCCCCTTCTATCTCTCCTTAATCATAGGAGATAACTTAGTTCACAACTGCATGATAGATTTAGGAGCTAGTAGCTCAGTCATGCCTAAGAAGGTAGCTGATCTTCTTGGCATAGAATATGAACTTGTGACTAAAGGGGTGGTCCAATTGGATGGCACTTCTATTAAGACAGTAGGGGTTGTTAAAAAATTTGAAGTTAACCTTGCATGCATGCCTTGGCTGCACTGTCTTGCAATGTCTTGCAAGACATATCAATCATCGACCTCCCTGCCTTCTTTGCCATCTGCCTGTCTAGAGACTTCAGCACCAAGATAGGTGGCTACTTGTCTTCTGATTGGTCCCACATGCTATTTCGAACAAGGTATGGTACCAAGGTTACCATAAGGGCAGAGCCGATTGTGCAAAACCACATTCAACCCTACACCCCCAGCCCTATAAACATGGATTGCACTTTGCACGAAGAGGGGGAGGAGTGCACTGTTTGTGAGCCTACTACTCTTTTGCAAGAGGTCCCTAATTGTTTGCTGGACGAATGGGCCAATGCTTTTCAGTTTGACCCATTAGCTGAGACTGAAGAGACTGGGCTTGGTACCTATTGTATCCATGAAGAGGATATTCCTATCCCTAACCCCATCAAGACACAAGGAGATTCAGAGGGGCTATGGAGCATTTTTTTGATGGTCCAAGAAACAGAAACGGTGCAGGCGTCAGTGTGATGCCTGTTTCTTCTGAGCAAGAGAAATATTTCTTCTCTTTTAGGCTTCAATTTGGTTGCACCAACAATGTTGCTGAGTATGAAGCCTTGATCCAAGGCCTCCAACTTGCACAAAACAAAAAGATCAGATCTTTGCAAGTATTTGGAGATAGTGAGTTGGTTGTTAATCACATCTGAGCTCAAAGTATAACAAATAACAACCTACTCAAATCATACAAACACAGGGTTTGGGATTTGATTGAAGGATTCAAAGCCTTCAACATCCAGAGTATTCCTAGAGGTCAGAGCAAGCATGCTGATAGGCTTGCAGCGGTTGGTGCTCAATTCGACATACCAGTGCATGTTGCAAGCGAGAAGGAACAACACATCGGGCTTGTTGTGAGGCTTGCTGTCCCAGACAGTTAGGCAAATTGGCAAGTGTTCAAAAGTGATCAGCAGATTATTAGTTTCTTGCAAAATGAAGCAGAATTTTTTGCTAAAAATCAGTCTAGGCTGCAAGACTATTATGGAGATCAAATCACGCTGCTCAACTCCAACAAGTTGCCTAAAGGTTTAGTTACCTTGGAGGGCATTTTCAACTCAGATGATCAATTGAAGAAGAAGATGAACCTGGCTGCAAAGAAGGGTGATTACAAGCCAGTTGTTGTTGCCGAAGGTAGGTCTCTAAACTTGGGCAAGGTATGTTCCTCAACCGAACAGGAGGCCTTTGTTGAGCTTTGTCAAAAATATGATGACATATTTGCTTGGACCTATGAAGATTTGAAGGGTTTTGACCCTAGCTTAGCCGAACATACTATAGAGCTAAACTTGGATGCAAAGCCAGTTAGACAAAAGCAAAGGCCAATAAACCCCAAGATTGAGCCACTAATGAGGAAGGAGTTGACCAAGCTCATAGAAGCCAATATCATCTTCTCTATCAAGCACTCCTCCTGGGTGGCCAACCTTGTCCCTGTAAGGAAGAAGAATGCGGAAATAAGACTATGTGTAGACTTTAGGGACCTCAATAGAGCCTCCCTCAAGTATCATTATCCCCTTCCCTCCATGGAGCAGATTCTCCAAAAGGTCAGTGGCTCAGAAAGATTTTCATTCTTGGATGGGTATTCAGGGTACAATCAAATTTTAGACCAAGAATCAGACCAATACAAGACTGCATTTACTACTAAGTTTGGTACCTACGCTTATTGTAAGATGCCTTTTGGGCTAACCAATGTAGGTGCCACATTTCAAAGAGCAATGGACATGGCTTTCAGGGGTGTATTAGCAAAGTTTGTGCTTATATAGCTTGATGACATGACTGTTTATTCAAAGCATGTAGCTGAACATCTTGGTCATCTTGAGCAGGTGTTCATGAAATGCAGGGAGTATGGTGTGTCCTTGAACCCTAGCAAGTGTGTATTTGCTACTGATCAAGGAAGATTGCGAGGACAAATTGTATCCAAAGATGGATTGACCATTGACCCAGAGCGAGTGGAGGCTATTCCTTTCTCTCCCACTCCCCAGTCACAAGAAGGGATTGCAAAGTTTCCTTGGTAGGATCAACTTTGTGAGGAGGTTCATTCCCAACCTTGCCACCATGGTAAAACCTCTCACCTCGATGTTGAAGAAAAATTTGGTTTTTAGTTGGACCAAGGAGGGGAGGGCCGGTTTTGAAGAGATTAAACAAGCAATTGCTCAAGCCCCTACCCTTGTCAATCCTAACTTTGAAAGGGATTTTATCCTCCATACCTTCGGAGGAGAATCTAGCATCTCAGTTGTCCTAACACAACTGAACAATGATAATTTGGAGCAACCTATTGCTTTCTTTAGTGAGAGGTCAAAGGACTATGAGCTTAAGTATAGCTATGTAGCGAAGCAGGTCCTCACTGTTGTAAGGGCATTAAAAAAGTTCAGACACATGTTGTCTAACAATAGGATCCAGCTCTTTGTTCCACATGCAAGTGTTAAGGATTTCCTTCTGAACAAGGACATCGGCGAGAAGAGAGTTGGGTGGATAACCAAGGTCATGGAATACGACATTAACATCAAGATCACCAAGCTTGTAAGAGGCAGGGGCCTATGTGAATAGCTTGTCTCATCTTCTGAGACTACTTCAGAGGTCGCCCTTGTGTTACAAGAGGATCGACCAACTAGCAACGACACTCAATTCAATTGGGTAAGCAACATGACCACCTTCTTAATGGAAGTTAGATACCCCCAAGGTCAGGACAGGACCAAAGGAAGGCATTTCAGGTTGCAGTCCATCCCCTATGTCTTAGTGGATGGCACCCTTTTTCGAAGAGATTCTAATGGAGTCTTGTTAAGATGTATTGAGCAAAATCAAGTCAGCAGATTGTTAGAAGAATTTCATGATGGCTCTTCAGGGGGCCACTTCTCTGCAAGGACTACAACTATCAAAATAATGAGGGCTAGTTATTACTGGCCATCCTTATTTAATGACTCACATAGATGGGTGAAGAATTGCAAGAAATGTACGTTCTTCTTTGGAAAGCAAAGACTAGCTGCCCTACCTCTTCACCCCATCAGAGCAGATCAACCATTAGCACAATGGGGTTTAGACTTCATTGGCATGATAAATCCACCTTCTAGTGCTGGCCACAAGTGGATCTTGGCCGCAACAGATTACTTCCCTTGGTGGACAGAGGCAGTTGCATTGAGGGATGCCACTAAGGCCTCAATATTGGAATTCCTTGATGGAATTGTGACAAGCTTCGGTGTCCCCTCCACCATCATATCTTACAATACCAAGGCATTTGTGAAGCATGGTGTATACTTGTAGACGTCATCCAATTATTCCTCGTAGAGTAATGGCTTAGCTGAATCTTCCAACAAGAACCTCGTCAGGATAATCAAAAGGACAATTGAAGACAACCAGAGGGCATGGTATACTAAGTTAGGGACAGCCTTATGTGCTGATAGAATCACACCCAAGAGGGCGATTAGTAACTCCCCTTTCATGTTGGTATATGGGAAAGAAGCAAGACTCCCAACTTCCCTAGAGTTACCCTCTCTTGAACTAGCACATCAGCTGGAATTGACAGAGAATGATGCCATGATAGTAAGGCTAGCTGAGCTGATGGAGTTGGAGGAGGTTAGAGGTTAGGATATGCATACGCTTGAGACTCATCAAGAATAGGTCAAGAGAGTTTTTGACAAAAAGGCTACTGATAGGGTCTTCAAAGAGGGAGATGCAGTTCTAAAGCGGGATGCAGATAGAGCCAAAGCTGGGCGACACTCCAAATTTGATGCTATCTGGAGTGGACCATATGTCATCACTAGTTGTAAGGAGGCCAATGCATTTCATCTCTCCAGGCTTGATGGCGAAGTTCTTCCAATCCCAGTGAATGGGATTCATCTCAAGCCTTGCTTCTAAAGAAGGTGTTGATGACTATGTAAATATTAGACTAGAAGTTGTTTTGCTTTCATAAGTGCTTGTGCACTTGCCACCTTCTCCTTAAGAGGGTGTGTGCTCTAGTTTCTAGTTTCCCTCCAAGTGATGGCGCACACATGTTTTGGGTCTTTTAATGACTCAGTGCCCAATGGATGCTCAAGGCTTCTGGACTTCATGCTGAGCAAGCAAGCATCCCATAGAGGTTGCCAAAATGTTGTCATTTTATGACACCCTTGGTCCATCAATGAGAACCGATTAGAGATGCGATCCATGGACCGGCGCTGCCCCAGTTGATCAAGGAGAAAAGAAATGGAACTATGAAGTGTGAAGTGTTGTCTTGTCTAGAGGAAGTCCCTAAGTCCTCAACCCCAGAACTCCGGACCCTCGAAGTTCCCAGGTTGCTAAGCCTCCTTCTCTCTTCCCCGGAACTCTGGAACCCCGAGGTTCCGAAGTTGCTTTCCTTTGCATCCTTCTTTCTTCCTCGGAACTCCGGAACCCCAAGGTTCTGTAGTTCCTTTCCTTAGCTTCCTTTTCTCTTCCTGGGAACTCCGGAACCTCGAGGTTCCAAAGTTCCTTTCCTTTGCATCCTTCTCTCTTCCCTGGAACTGCGGAACCCCGAGGTTCTGAAGTTCCTTCCTTAGCCTTTTTCCAGTGCCCTGGAACTCCGGAACCTTGAGGTTCCGAATTTCCTTTCCTTTGCTTCCTTTTCTCTCTTCCCCGGAACTTCGGAACCTCCTTCCTTAGTCCCCCCAACTTCTACAACCTATGCTTCCGAAGTCTTCCCAACTTCCTTCCGGCTTGCAACACTTCTAGATGGTGTGATCAACACTCAAGGTTTTTAATGCTCCAACAACTCTTGCAACTAGTTTTCTATGTAAGGTTGCTAGGCCTCATTGTAAAGGGTTCTCTCCTTGCTGGCTTGAGCTATTCTATGCTCTTTTAGTTCTCTTAAAGACTTGTATTTATCTTGCATTTCTGCAATTGTAAGTTTGGCCATTGGCCTTATAATGAATTGAAATCATCATTCTTGCCTTACTTCAACTTATGAATATTGTGTATGTGTTCTTACCTTCATTATAAGTGTATGCTTGTGGCTTTCTTTCACATATATGCCATGTTAACCTATTTCTAGGTGTGACTTGTGGGAAGCCTTCTCCCCTCTTGACATTTAGCAAGTTCTAACCTTCATATGTGCGTTGAGGTCATTCATGCAGCTGAAGTTTGTGCATCTCTTGGATATCTTAGTTGATTCTTTGTGCCATTTCGGGTGGGGAGAGAAACATCTCTTATCTTGGTGCATCACCTCCTTTCATTTTAAGCATTTCTCTCTTCCCTTTTCCTCTGCAAGCTGTTGGGATAGGTTTAGAAGTAAGATTTGAAGTGTTGAGTTGGTTCAACACCTACACTTGGATTGAGAACGAAGCCAGCCTTCTCCGGAGATTCAACCCCCTTGCGCAAGGTCCCACACTTCGGGGTTGTTTCCATGTTTAACGAGGTTGTTGAGTTGATAGCTTAGCAAGGGTGCAAACTTTTGTGATAACAGGTTGCAAGGACAAAAGCCTTGCCTAGAGCCTAGCATAGGGGAGGACTATAAATACCTATGACCATGATTTACTACTAGGACTTCCTATGGATAAATCCTTGCAGGCTCATACTTATACTATCTTGGAAGATTCGATTAGCCTTGTCCCTTATTTGGGACCTTGGGTTGTGTTGATGTGTATTTTGTACATGACCAAACATAGAATAAAATACCCAGAGGTATCTTATCCTCTCTTGATTAAAGTCTCCGAATGCTGAAGATGTCGCGAAAAGGATCAATCGGGATGACTTCAAGGTTCTTTTTTGTAGGATATCTACGTGTGGATAAGCACCAGTGGTCGTTGTGTTTGCTGTTTCTTCAAGGGGCTTACGCACTTTCAGAGAAAGCTTGTCCGTATTACTTTCTTTCAAATGAGGGAACAGGATTTTCCTAACACTAATAGATTTTCAAAAAATGTCAAAAGGTAAGGGTTTCAAGGAAGAGATACTTAAACTATTCCTAAGAATGACTCAATGAAGGCTAGACTTGATAAGATTCTACCAATTTCAGTATCGCCAAGAAATTACAATTCTATTGGAATTGATGCGATCTTCTAAGGGGATTCAATAGTTTTCAAATCATCAAGGATATAGATACTATCATAGAGATACATATCAATACTTCCAATAATGATTGGATTCTTAATCAATCTTAATGTTTCCAGTTGACCACACAAGGCGTCCTCACAATCAGTAAGAAGCTAGTGGTTTGGAATGTGAATCTTATCAAAGATCAGGCACAACACTTCGTCCTTCAAACTTAAAATTTAAATGCTATTTCAACTGAGAGTGATTCAAGAAGATAAACAATCATGAAGATAGCCACAAGTATTGCAATAAAATACCATAACTTCAATATTTTATTGATCTCATAACCAAATGGACAACAATTGTTCAAAATTCTTTCTTCACTACTCAATCTTGCTACGACAATAACTTATTTCTCTCTAACTTTCTAACTTTCTTCTCTCTCTTCTCTAACCTTCTAAAATGAAATGAGTGAGGGCTTATATAGCATCCTCAAATACAATGAACGGCTTGGATCAATTCGAGATCAATGGCCAAGATTTTACAATGAAAACCCTAATTAGGGTTTGTTATAACAAACTTAATTCTAACCAATGAAATAATTGCATTATTTGGCATTATTTGGACACATGTCTTCTCTGGAATATTCGACCAATGAATAGCCGGGGTAGGTACATCGAAGTTTGTGCCATCTTTAATGATTTAGGTACATTGAATCTGAACATGCTTAGGTGGACCAATCCGACTGGAGGAGTGATGACTGGGATGCCACCTTGTCTAACACTTGGTTGATGCTCAATTTGGTGATGCTTTCTTTCAAATGCTGGACTGGAAGATAGATGGAGAAGGTCGTCCTTAATGCTGCTGGACTGGAGGAGGTCGTCCTTGATGATGCTGGACTGGAGGAGATCGTCCTTGTCCTGGCTTGATCTTGTTTGATGGGAGTCTGCCAAATAGTTGATCCTCCGGCTTTGGGGGTCGTCATTTGATGCCTACACAAAAACTTAAAATTAGTCCTTGAACATAATATCTTAAAGCATAGGATCTAAGAGCTTTCAAGGGGATAATTTGGACATTAATTTGGAAGTGACATGATAAATCCAAGAATTATAAACTTTCAAATTAATTATGAATGAAATCAGATTTTTCAAGACTTGAACTTTAAAAGTTTGCTATGAAATCAAAATAAGTCTTGGATAAGAACTTAAAAAAAAATGATTCTTCATACCTCCTTCTTTGAAAGCTTAACTATGAACCTTGGAAAATGGAAGAAAGAAGATCAGATTTTGCTGGATAAGGATTGAATTTTGGTCTCCTTTTGAATGAATTATGTCTCAATTAACCTTCAAAAGAACTTCGCCTTTCACTAGCCTCCAACCACTTAGCAAATTCTGGAAATTAGCCTCCAATTTAGCAAGAAATTCGCCTCCAATCTGGTATAATTCGCTCCTCCAATCTGCTCCTGAAATTCGCATGAGAAGAATAATGAATGAATGATTTGAAAATGCTACAACACTCCTCTCTTATATAGGGCGCTCACCCTAATTAACCATGAGGCCGACCTAGTTTTTTAGCAATAAAACAAATAAAATCCCCTTTAAAAGGGGGCCGACTTGCTTGTAAAAGCAAATAAATGAATTTGAGCGCTCACCTTTATTTTTAAAATTAATTTTAAGGCTTAAAAGGTGTTCTTTCTCATTTGTTTTAAGGCTTAAAACTAATTGATTCAATTGCAAATGCCTTAATTCATGCGAATTTCATTTAACTTCTTGAATTTGGCAAATTTAGAGAAAATTTGGGAATATTAAGTTTTGATTGAGGCTTAATGAAGTTTCCTTTCTCCCTTAGGCATTGAAATGTCCAAAGTGATGAAGGTCTAGATTATTTCAAGACTTGTTTGAACCTCTCATCTAGACTTACTCACTCACTTCATGAGTTAAAAGCTTCACAACTTAATTTTGCAAATTTCCATGACTTTGTCTTCACAATCTTGCAATTTGCCTTAGACTTAATCAAACGAGGTTTAATGATAGGTTTTTTGATGATTTTGCCGTGGACCCTTTGGAAGGGTCAAGAGCGATTTTTCCAATTAGGTCTTGAATACCTCATTCCCTTCACTCCAAAATCTCTCGGAAGGCGAGTACATGTTTGTTTTGACCTAGTCAAAGTCTTGCATTTCAATTTTTAGTATTTCACATGAGCAAATTAGGTGAAAATGTGAATTTCGCCCTGGACCCTCTGGAAGGGTCAGGAGTGATTTTTACATTTTAGGCCAAAATTCACCTTAGTTTGATCATTAACCTCTTTCAAGGCAATCCCCAGGGTATATTTATCTCCATCACTGAGTTGGCTCATCAAAACTTTGAAGGCAATACTGCATTTTTTGGAATTTCACTCTAGACCCTTTGGAAGGATCAGGAGCGAAATTCTCTCCTAAGCTCAAAATTCTCATTTTTTGAAGGTCTAAATTTCTTCAAGGCATTCCAAATAGGTTCTTTCATTGTAGTCCAGGCCTAGTCTCACTCAAATCTGGAAGAAACAGGTGACTTTAGGGTTTTTCGCCCTGGACCCTTTGGAAGGGTCAGGAGCGATTTTTCTTGCTTGGGCTTACTCCTCCATCATCTTGTCTTCAATCCACCCCTCAAGGCTAGGCAATGGTCTTCTTCATTCACTCCACCCAAGCTTGGTTTGTTCTTGCAAGGCAAAATAGGGGATTTTGAGATTTTCGCCCTGGACCCTTTGGAAGGGTCAGGAGCGAAAATCCTTCTCTGACCTAGAATCATTATTTTTTGAAACAAACATCCACTCAAAGGTGATCTCAAGGGCAATTTCCAGCTTGGTCTAGTCTTGCCTTAGCACAAACTTGAAAGGAACTCATTGTTCTAGAATTTTCGCTCTGGACCCTTTGGAAGGGTCAGGAGCAATTTTTAGGTTTTAGGGCAATTCCTTCATCCTTTCAACTTCAAATCATTTCCAAGGCATAGAACATCATGCTTTACTTCTCTTTGAGTCCTGAAAACTAAAATCTTATCTTGAACTGCAAGGAAAATAGGAGGATTTGGAAATTTCGCCCTGGACCCTTTGGAAGGGTTAGGAGCGAATTTCCCTCTTGGCATCAAAACTTGCATTCTTGGCAATCCAATTCAACTCTAAGGCATTTCAAAAGTCCTCTCACACCCTTGTCTAAGTTTAGTTTTGCCCAAAATTTGGAAGAAAGGATAGTTTTGAGGATTTTCGCTCTGGACCCTTTGAAAGGGTCAGGAGCGAAAATCATGTTCTAGGCTTAATTGCTTCCTCTTGACAATCTCAATCATCTTCAAAAGGCAAAACACACTTCCTCGCACCCATTCAAACCATAAAAAACCAAAAAGTTGTTTTGACCTTGCAAAGAAAATAGGTGTTTTTAGGAATTTCACTCTGGACCCTTTGGAAGGGTCATGAGGGAAATTCACCATTTGGCTCAATTCCTTCACTTTTTAATGATTTCTTAGCACTTCAAGTCATTCCCAAGGGCAATTCCTTCTATGTTTCACCTTATCCCATACTTAGCAAAATTTGATAGCAAAAAGTGATTTTGAGAAAATTCGCTCTGGACCCTTTGGAAGGGTCAGGAGCGAAAATTACAATCTTGACCAAAAATCTTCATTTTTTCACCTTGAAACTTCTTTTCCAAGTGGGATTTCATGTTTCATCATGCTAGGATTAAGGTTTCATATCCAAGAAAGGCTAAAAAAATAGGTTTATGAGGAATTTCGCTCTGGACCCTTTGGAAGGGTCAGGAGCGAAATTGCCTTTCCTGGCCAGAATCCTTCATTTTCATCACTTCTAAACATGCCCAAGGGTTTCAACATGCTCATTCTTCCTTCCATCATGCCTTTGACACTTCAATTAGACCAAACAAGACAAGAAATGCCTCCTATAGAAATTTTCACTCTGGACCCTTTGGAAGGTTTAGGAGCAAATTTCTCATTTTAGGCCTATTCCATCATCATTTCAAGTTGAATTCACCTCTCAAAAAGGGGAAAACACTAATCCTCTCTCATCCAAGCCATAAAAACCAAAACTTGACTTGATTTTGCAAGAAAAATAGGTGATTGAGGAATTTTCGCCCTAGACCCTCTGGAAGGGTTAGGAGCGAAAATTCTCCTTTTGGGCAAAATCCTTCATTTTTCCAAGTCAAAACAACCTCAATAGGTAAAAGCAAGTTATTCTCGTTTCATTCATGCCAAAATCTTGACCTTTTTCATTGCAAAATAAGAGCATTTGGGAATTTTGCTCTAGACCCTTTGGAAGGGTCAAGAGTGAAATTCTCCTTTCTGTCCAAAATTCTTCATTTACTTATGCTTCCAAATCAACAAGGATGTCCAATCTTCCTCCCAAGATACCCTAAACATCACATTTTAGCCAAAGTTAGTGAGAAATAAGCTCAAATAAGATTTTCGCTCTGGACCCTCTGGAAGGGTCAGGAGCGAAATCTCCATTCTAGGCCAAATCGCTTAGTTTTCGTGTTTCAAACCACCTCATAAGGCAAAGTTAGGTCATTTTCTAAGCTAGGAACAAGATTGCAAGTCTATCCAAGGCAAGAAATAGTGTTTAGGATGAAATTCGCTTTGGACCCTTTGGAAGGGTCAAGGAGCGAAATTCACCATTCAGGCATCATCTTGCTCTTCAAAAATCAATCAAATCCCTCTCCAGGCAAGAACATATCAATTCACCTCCAAACATGCCCTAGAAAGTATCACTTAGTCAAAAATGAGGAGGAAAAGAGGTTTACAATGATTTTTGCCCTGGACCCTCTGGAAGGGTCAGGAGCGAAAATCCTATCTTAGGCCTAATTCTGGACATTTTGAACTCCAAATCTCCTTGAGAGGTAAACAAAGACCTTCCTTCACGCATCCCCATCAAAATCTTGCTTTTCATTGGGCAAAAATGAGAGCTTTTCAAAATTTCGCTCTGGACCCTTTGGAAGGGTCAGGAGCGAAATTGACATCTCAGGCCAGATCTTACCTTGGTTCACTTCATTTTCCATCAGACTTGATCAAACTAACTCCCTTGCTTCACAATCAGGACAAATCTATCA
Source organism: Cryptomeria japonica (assembly GCF_030272615.1). Lineage (NCBI taxonomy): Eukaryota > Viridiplantae > Streptophyta > Pinopsida > Cupressales > Cupressaceae > Cryptomeria > Cryptomeria japonica. Next base: position 539,176,281 of record NC_081415.1, read on the forward strand.
CTCAACTGGGTCTAGGCAGGGTTTTACTAGGTTTTCAGGGCCAAGAGAAGGTAAGAAGGAGAGATTTTGCTCTGGACACTTTGGAAGGGTTAGGAGCGAAAATCTTGTCCTTGACTGGCTTTCATCACATCAAAGCTTAAAACTCTCTTTTAATGCAAAAGATGACAACTTTCTCCATCATGTCTCAAAAGTCAACAATTTTGGTCATACCCTTCTAAAACGCCTCCAGTCATCATCAGGTGCATTCGTTTGTCATTCACCATTTCGACCTTCCTTTGATTACCGACTCTGCTCAACTGACTCAGACTTAGAAACAAACAGGATCCTGACAAGAAAACCTTCTTTCAATCTAGACCCGACCTGAGACCTATTCACCCTGCTCCTTAATCAAACCAACTTGACTCTCCTGAAAGGCATGCTTCATTATGGCAAACTTGAGGTTTCATGCAGACGACCAACAACTCCCCAAAATTAGGCTAGACTCAGCTTGAAAGAAACCCTAAAATGAGCTTCTAAGGATTAGCCCTAATCTAGCCAACCCAGGCAAACCACTCACTCACTCAAAAAACCTAAAGGCAGAGAGAAAAACAAGCAAAAGGAAAGCAAAACCTAAAGCAAAAAGAGGGGGGTCCCCATTCTAATGTGGCGATGTGTGAAATGGTCACAACAAGTTGCAAGGACAAAAGCCTTGCCTAGAGCCTAGCACATGGGAGGACTATAAATACCTATGACCACGATTTACTACAATGACTTCCTATGGATATGCTATAAATTCCTAGGGCTAACCAATTATCGATGTACTACAAGAAAGAGGGTTGAGTGATGACTAAAATGGATGTACAAGCTTTACTAGGGGTGTCCTTGATATAGTCGAAGGTATATGGGCCCAAAGTCAATGAAATGAGGTTTATGTCTAATGAATTGGGTTGAGAGGGTAACCCTCTCTCTGCTTTTACTTTGCAAGGTATAATGTTCTTGCAATCTTTTTTAGTAATGACAAATGTTCCCCAATGGGAGATTCTTTCAATTCTCTACTAAATTTATGCACCAACTCAGGGGTTTGGGTCATCCCATTGGGTGATGAAATCCTAGTATAGGCTTACTAAAAGTTGAAAAGGGAAAAACAAGTGAATTGTATCTCTTATGATTCTAAAGTTTGCCTAAAAGGTGTGTGAGGAGAGCATACACAAAATCAATCACTAAAGCATGCGAGTAATCTAATAATAAAAGACAAAAAAATGTTCAATTGTTGAACACCATAGTAAAAACATGAAACTTTCATTTAAAACTATTAAAAATGAAGTGTGAAATTTGGTTTGAAGTTTATGTCTTTGTCTATCAAACTACATGAAGGTTGTATGTAGTTACATAAAGAATGTCATCAAATTTCGCCTTGCAGGAAAAAAATGACCTTGTATCGAATCTAGTGAAATTAGCAAAGAGCGAAAAATTTGGCATTTTTTTTTCAATATTTTTAATTGCAACATTTTTTGTTACATAGCATGATTTTCTTTTTGCTTGGCAAATTACTACCGCGGGGGTATCTCCCTTTCTATTAAAAATATTTCCAAAAAAACATTAAATAGTTATAAATTCCAACTACATTGAGGTGTGGCTAATGATGTAGAAAAGCACGTAGCCCTAATATGACCTCTTGAAGTCTTTCAATTTGTGCTAGTGAGAGCAAGTTGTCTTGATGAGACTTGAAAAAGGCATAGGTGAATATGGTGTTCCTGGTTAGCTCCTCTTTGAGAAGGGTAATGGTTTTTTTGAGGTCCTCATTTATCCTTGCAATGGCAATGCATATCGTGTCTCCCACCAAACTTGATGTGGGATTTGTGCTTAGCTTTGAGATGGCAGTGGTTGCATTTGTTCTAAGTTGTGGCACAACATATTTATTTAAATGTAGAGACACCTTTTAATGTCCCCTATTTATAGACTGTCAATTCCCAAAGGAAAACATACATTACTACCTACCATCTTACACTGATTATGGATTAATGACTAGGGTTCTGTTGATGTGTATTTTGTACACAATCATACACAGAATAAAATACCTAAAGGCATCTTATCCTCTCTTGAGAAAATAGTCTCTAACTGCTGAAGATTCGCATAAAGGATCAGTTAGGTGGACTCCAAGGTTCTTTGATGTAGGGTCTCTACGTGTGGACAAGCTCCAGTGGTATGATGTGATTTGCTGGAATCACAAGGGGACTTACATTGAACTTCCGATCTGCTTTGCTGGACACAGGCTCTTACTAACTTAGATTAAAAAAAAGGAAAAAAGGATAAGGGCGAAAAGAGGATCTAATCCTAATACTAAGAATGTAGGAGCAATGATTTGATTTTTGATGAAACTCTAACTAGGTCTTGTTTTGACATCAATGGAACATCTACACAAGACTAGTGCGATCTTCTAAGGGGAGCTTTATGATGTTCAAATTATCACCGCAGGCATAGATACCATCCAAGTTGATGCATATCAATGAAGAGGCAACAAATTGAAATTGAGCTTAGGCTGAATGATTCCAGTTGACTACGCAAGGCAAGTCTGCAATCAACAAACTGCTAGTAGTATGGATGTACGAATTCCACCATCAATCAATCACATTTCCTCCATTCATCTAATCATCTACCATCTAAGATTGAAGACTCAACAAGAAACCATGCAAATTGCAAGAAAAACGACATATTTCACCATTACTTCAATGAAAATGGAGTTTGTTTACAATCAATGGCAACAATTTCTTGCCTTGTCCTCCTATTCTACTCTAATTGCTATTCTATCAACTATATTCTAACTCTTCCAACTATTTACAACTCTCTCTCATCATCCTTTACAAATGAAATGTTTGGGCTTATATAGTGCCCACAATACAATTTGATGGCTTAGATCAATTCAAGATCAATGGCCAAGATTTTACAATGAAAACCCTAATTAGGGTTTGTTACAACCATTACATAACATTTAATGTTTGACCAATGATAAAATTGTATTGCTTGGACACATGTCCCTTCTAGAAAAATCGACCAATGGATAGTCGGGGTAGGTACATCGAAGTTTGTGCCACCTTCCATGAGTTAAGTACATTGAATCTGGACATGCTGAGGTGGACTTCACTGACTGGAGGAGTGATGACTGGGATGCCACCTCATCTGACACTTGAAGCTTGCTAGATATTCAATTTGATGTCGTTGAGAGGCTATCTTTAATTAACTCTTGTTCTAACTCCTTTTGTCCTTGATGTGCAGGATGATGTACCTCGCCTTGGAACGCTGGATTGGAAGAGGTCGCCCTTGTCTTGGCTTGATCGTCCTGGCGAAGACCGTCCTGGCGAAGACCGTCCTTGATCCGGCTTGATTTTCCTTGAAGAGACCTCCATTTGATGCCTACACAACATTTCAAAATTAGTAACATGATTTTGCAATGAATAGATAGAGAGCAAATTTTAGGAAACTTAATGATAAGTCCTTTATTAATCATTTCCTAAAAACAACTGAGCTAAGGCAAAACAAAATTTCAAAATTCAAAATTAAGGCAATGACAATCAAAATTCGAAATTAAAACAAGAGATCTTGCCATACCTTACTTGAGAGCTTAACTCTAAAATGCAAAATGAATAAAATCGCCTAGGCGAAATTGAGGTATAAATAGTCTTCAATGTTATCTCCTCAAAAGATCAATTTCACCACCTTTGGATTTCAACGTGATCTTCAAGTCTTGCCTCTTTGACAATTCGCTCAAATGGATCTTCAAGTTCGCCTTAACAAATCCTCCTAGTCTCGCACCTTTGACGTGGTCTTCAATCCTTGACAAATTCGCTCCAACGAAGTCTCCAAGATATCGCACCACCTTTATTAGTAAACTCCAAATCGCACTTCTCCCTTGTCTTCCTTAATTCGCATGTAGAAGGATAAAATGATGATGTGAAAATGAAATCTTCCACTCCCCATATATAGCGCTTGGATTGCATTTATCCCTTAGGCCGACTTGAGGATATAAAACAATTTTTTAAATGATTTTTAAATGATTTAGCAAGGCCGACCTCCCTTTGTAGTGCTTCAAATTCGATTTTTATTAATTAATTAATTAATTATTAATGCCTTACGTTTTTAATTTGCAAATTTCGATTTTTAATAAAGGCAAAATAATTAATAAAAGATCAACGCCACATTAAATGCCAAATTAAATAGGATTTTCAATTTTTTATCGAACTTAGCATTTAAGGAAAATTTGAATTGCTTATTTGGCGCCAAAACTATGAAAATGAGAGGGACGTACCTCATCGCCCTGGTCCCTTGGAGAGGGACAGGAGCGATCCATGATTTTGTCTTGATTTTTGCATTTTTCACGTTCAACTCCTTCATCTCCACGTTCAACATTAATCATCATGATGAGCTCTTCGAATTTGATTGCCTTGCATGCGTTCATGAGTGTCTTTGGATGTTCATCGCCCTGGTCCTTGTCCAAAGGACAGGAGCGATCTTCTAATTTCCACGTTCAATATGCATCCTTTTATCTTCGATCTTCATTGTGATGTCCTCCAAACGTCGTCCCTTGCCTCGCTTAACCTCACCTTGCTTTGATCTTGAAGGAATATGAGTGCTCTTGATAGGATCGCCCTGGTCCTTGTCCAAAGGACAGGAGCGATGTGAGCTTTTTACCTTGATTAGCAATGTTTGGACGTTCAAAACTCTTGTATGTTATCTTCAAACGATGCCTTAGACCTTGCATTACCTTATGAAATCTTGTTCTTACGTAAATCTTGCACAAAATGACCAATGCATCTAACATCGCCCTGGTCCCTTGGAGAGGGACAGGAGCGATCTATGTCCTAGGATGCGAATTTCATCATTGTGACGACCTTTTAATGTTTGTGCTTGCTAAAGACGCCTTGAAATGTCCCTCGCCACCTTGTCTTGACTTGGATCGACCTTGAACTTGCATAGGAAGTAACATCACCATTGTATCGCCCTGGTCCCTTGGAGAGGGACAGGAGCGATCCTCCTTTTGTAGCCTTTATCTCACTTTGTCAGGTTCCAAGTCTATATTCAACGGATTCGTCTTTCTTCACTCCATTCGTTCATGCCTTGACATTGTTTGTAACTTTGCAAGAAAATCAATTATATCAAAAATCGCTCTGGTCCCTTCCTGAGGGACAGGAGCGAACTAGACATTTAGGACCTTTGTGGACGTCCAAAAAATCTTCATTTTGTATTCAATGCGTCCATCTCATGTTCTTCCTTGCTTTTGAACGTACACTTGTCTTGACATTTGCCTGGATTCTGTCTAATGAAGGAAATCGCTCTGGTCCCTGGGAGAGGGACGAGAGCTACAAGGTACCTCGCTCTGGTCCCTTGGAGAGGGACAGGAGCGATTTTGCTCTTGTGGGCCTCATTTCACTTCATCACCTTCGAAAATTATATTCAACGGATTCGCAATGCCTCCTTTCATTCATTCATGCCTTGAGATCGGTTGAAATTTGGCGAGAAAATCATCTACAACAAAAATCGCTCTGGTCCCTTCCTGAGGGACAGGAGCGAACTTAAGCATTTTGGTCCTTTGTTGACGTTTGATAATCTTCAATTTGTCTTCAACGGGTTCGATTGACCTCCTTTCTTGCCTTTGAACATAAAATTTGCTTGGTCTTTGTTCAGGACGTACCCTATGAAGAACTTCGCTCTGGTCCTTCAGTGAGGGACAGGAGCGAAATTGACCCTCTAGGCAAAACTTCATCATTTCCTTGTTTTTGATCAAGTCTGGATGTTCTATCATGCTCATTTCGTCCTTCACCATGCCTTTGATGTCTCGATTCGTCCAAACAAGGTCAGGAATGGCTCAACTAAGCATTTTCGCTCTGGACCCTTGGTGAGGGACACGAGCGATTCGCCTTGGTCCCTTGGAGAGGGACAGGAGCGCTTTTCGCTCTGGACCCTTGGAGAAGGACACGAGCGAAATTTGACTTTTCGCACTCTCGATCAGGACAATTTTAATGGAATATAACATTTAAGTATAAGTGACATTTCCTTCTATGTTTCTTCTTTCGTATACTTTAAGTTATATTCCATATATACTTTCAGGATGTTTGAGAGTGGTTTCAGACCTCCAGGAGTTATATTGCAAAATCTAGTTTTTGGAGGTTTTTTCAGTTTCCAGACTTAGTCAAATTTCAGGATCAGGGCATTCCAGACTTAGCCAAATTTCAGGATCAGGACCTCACTCAAGCCGGACTTGGTTATCCATGTGATCTCCCCGACAGCACTTCAAGTTATATTCATTTGATAAAATGTACCTCTTTGGACCTTTTCACATTGTCAAGACGTTAAAATCCTGCAAGGACAAAGCAATATTTGATTTTAAGCTCCGGTCCTTCACTGAGGGACAGGAGCGATTTTGCTCCTACAGGCCAAAATAACATGATTTTACACATTTTAACACTTCACAAGGCGAAAACAAATCATTTGAAATGCCTAGGATCAAAATTCAAAAAAGTCAAAATTTGGTCAAAAATATTCAATTGGACAAAAATTCACATTTCATCTTCAACACTTAGACAAATTTAAGCTCTGCATCAACATTCCAATTGAAAATTAGACCATTCTGGCGAATTCATTGCATTCAAAATTTGCATTCTAGAAAAGGAAATTCAAAAAGCTCTCAAAACTGACTGGATTCTGGCCCGAAAAGACGGTAATTAAAACCCTAAGGCTTGACCCTAAATCCAGACAACTAACAAACTAACAAAACCCTAAAAAAGCAAAGCGAAAACGAACAAAACGAGCAAAAAACACATGGGTCCCCATTTGCAATGGGGCGATGTGTGAAAACGTCACAACAGGTTCCTCATAGTGCAGTTAGGTATTGTCCTTATTCAGGCCTAATCTTAATCCCCTTCTAATTTCTAATCTTGGATGGGAGACATGCTTGTCTCGAGCGTGATGATACCATCTCCCTAATAGCCCAGATTATCGAAACCTCAATCCATTCACCGTTGAGGCCCACCGCCCAAATTTTAGGATCATGAGTTCTTTCACCCTTGGGGCTTATCTATCCTGAGATGGTTTTACTCTGCCTCTCCCTAATAGCATCACACCACTCCTCAGGAAAAACAAATTAGAACTGGTTAAGAGCTTGGTATTGTAAATATGTCAATATCTTGTTTTAGTATGAATGTATATGAAATTAAGTGGGGACATTACACACCTCAACTCACATTGCCCATGATTTGAATATGTTGTAAAAGAATAATTCCAGCAATGATGTGTCGTGAACATGAGCATGCTGCAGATGCTTGTTTCCAATGATAAACCTGATGGTGTTCTCTTCCTAATTTGATGATATGATAAAAATCCATCGAAGTTGGGCCTCTAGGGATTCCAAATTTCATTCACAAATGCAGCTCGAAAACACCAACCTTTATGCCATCATTGATGTTTATCCTTGCATTCCATGCAGCTTGAAAATACCAACCTATCTACCACAATACATGAAAGTTGTCCTTCAGATCTCTTGTTGGGTTTTTTAGTTGTTGATAATTGAGCCAAGGTTGTCTGTTGAATCAACCACACTTGAAATTTAATGTTTTTGATTTGGTCGATAGCCTGATTGGATAGGAAGTCCACTATGTGGCTTGCTTCTCACTAGACGTGTGATATTATGAAATCTCCAATTGTGTCTAGGTATAGTTGAATTTTTTCAATCCATTTTGAAATCTTCCAATTGAGAGCCTTCCATGATGTGACCGCTCTAACCACAAATAGAGAGTCATCTGTAGTGTTGATGGGTGCTAGATTCTTGATGCTCAATTGAGATCCTTAGGTTATGCGAAGAATTCAACTTCATTATTTGTGTCATTGGGCAATTTGAGAGAGCAAGCCCAACACAGGTTGCCTATTTCATTTCAAATGATAAATCCAGCAAAAGAGGCAGCTGGGTTACCTACCACTCGAGGCCCCACCAAAGTTGATTTAAGTCTGCCATGTAGGGGAGAAAACTGTTTCACTTTTTGCCGTTTCATCTTGTCTTCACAGGCATTACTTGGATAGGGAGAGGCCTTCAGAAGCTGCTAAGTGTTGTTTAAGCGATTGTCTCGTGATGAAAAAACTTATTTTCTTTTCTTCCGTGTTCTAGAATTTTGGTGCTTGCACATCCTCGACTAATTATTATTGATGATTGTTTTAGTTGAGGACTTCGTGTCCTTGAAAATTCTTGCATTTCATTCCCTTCGTAATGGCCAAATGGGCATTTTAGGTGTTTTGATCCACAATCCTGCCCACAATGAGCCTTTGTATAACCTCAACTAGCATTGAAATAGGTGAATGATTTTTGAAAGGAGGGGGTCAAACCAATTCAGCCTTTGACACATCTAATTCTAGAACTCTTGTGCTTTGGGGCATTGGAGAAGTAGATGGCGAATAGATTCCTCATTATTTTCATATATTGGGCATTAGAAAGGTTGATGCAGTCAAAATTGAGGGGTCTTATCAAATTGCCCAATCTTGTAGCCTTAATATCCCATCCAAAACACTATAGGGAAATAGAAGCTGAAACTTATGTTTATTTCAACCTTCATATATACATTCATTCAACAAGAGATAAAATTCAGAAATTTTACTATGATTCTAAGCACTTCATGCCTACAAGTCATCAAAGATTCAAGCGTCCACACCTTCTTGGCTGCACTCCTCATTTGAAGTCTGCTATTTTTTTTCATCCTACAGCTCTCATAGCTGCCTTGAACACCTCCAACACCCTTGGAAAACTCTTCGTTTTCTTCTTCTATCTTTCTCCTCTTGGCAAGCTAATTGCCTACACTCTTCCCTATCCAATTCTCTGGAGCAACCTGCAAGTTCTCCAACCTTGCTGCTGTTGATTGCTGCTTCTAAACACCATTTAAGGCTACATTTATAGAGATTTTAACCTTTGTGAGGCATCAAAAAGAGGCACTTGAATCTGCCCATTCATTTCCCTCCAATTGTCTTCTGAGCTTCCTATGTATATGCTTGAAATTCTCCATCAAATGCTACCAAATATGGCACCCAAGCTTGCTAAACTATATCAAATGACTTACTATTGTACATTGGCGATTTTATAGATCAGACCGAAAGCAGCAAACAGAAAATAAAACAAGAACACATAGAACACAGCTGTACCCTGGGAAAACCTCCCTCTTGGAGGTAAAAATCCCAGCAATGAATATCTCAGATTAGATTAGATCAATCACAGTAGCAGATTTTACAATATCCCTGATTAGGGCAGATGCTAGGGCAACTTATCTTGCACAATATACTGAAGGGTTTGACCTTGAACACCTTGCTGCTCTATACAGTTGCTGTCAATAGATTTGGCAGCCTAGAAGACAAGTTCGCCAGCCTTGAGTGAGGTTCGCTCAACCAAGGATTAAGTTTGCTCTGCTCAAGATGAAGTTCGCTAGACCAATGCAGAAGTTCGCTCAGCCTTAGATATTATTCGCCTGACTGAAGACACAGTTCGCTTGCTGAAGTTTGCTGATTAGGATGCAGATCGCTGACTATGAATGACAGAGATAATTCGCTGATGATTGTGCTTGATTTGATCCCAATTCACCTTGTATATATAGATGACAATGCCTTCCAAAACCTCTAGTCGGCCTTGTATCTTTTGGCGCCAAGAATCATAAATTACGTAAATGATTTACAAATTACACATATATAGGTCTTGACCTATTACATAATTAAAAGTTACATAAATTGCCCAAATAGGGCTGACCCAAACAAGGGTAAATGTGACAAAGTGAATTATCAACATGGCTAAGGCTGACAGGCCAATTAGCCATTAGGTGTGCTAGGTTGGCCCTAGAAGGATCCGACCTAGCTACACATCAACAACATTACTTTGAAAAGTGAATAAAAACAAGAGCCAAGTCATGCTCTTTGGAAAGTTGAAGAATTTTTAAGTTTTTTTCTCAAAAATCACTAGCGTTTCTCTCCATTTTAGGCACCTAAATGGAAAAATAAAACAAGAATGGATTGCCAATGGACATTTGCCTTATGAACACTTCCTTAAGCATCCAAATTGAGTAAATATTTCATTATCAATTTATAATATGTCAATTAATCCCCTCAACCTTTGAAACCTTGAAACTATGCAATATAATACTTGTAAAATCACATTAAACACCCTGTTTGCCTCTTTGAAATGAAAGTCAAGTCTTGATAAAACTAATATTTAATCCTTCAACACTCAAAAATATGCTCTCGAAACTCCAACCTACACCAAAAATGAAAATATTAAACAGAAAAAGGAATTTTTTTTTTAGTGATGTAGGATTGCTTGTGAATATGCCCCTACATCAAAGGTCCAATGAAGCCCAATCTGATTAGTTTATCTCTTGTGAGTATGCGATTGTGTAAGGTGGCCCATGCAAAAGCACCAGCTTTCAAGAGGACATCAGAGTTCCAGCGAAAATCCTTGGGCTAGTTAGGGAGGTGGT